>NC_056750.1:34589078-34666578 GCF_019279795.1 Protopterus annectens
ATTCATTGAAAACATCATCCACCACGTCCAGAATAGCAGGGATGGCCAAGGGTCTGTGCTGAGGAAGATCAAGAAACTCTTAGTCTTTTCTTAGACTGAGGATAATCTTGGGCTTCCCAGTGGAAATGCTCTCTGAGAGTGTGCAGGGTTTCCCCAAATGAAAGCTCCACAGGGGGGAGGCAGAAGGAATAGATTCCCTCTGCATCAGAATCCTCAAAGGAGGTTGTTGTTCCTCGTCTGAATCAAGGTAGTCTGAAAGTTCAGAATTCGGCTCTGTGTGAACTTCAGGGGAAGTATCCCTCTTACTTTTAGAAGGAGTGCCATGGCTACCCCTGATGAAAGTGATGAGGTCCTCCACCATTTTCAGTAACTGTCTGAGGCAGTGGAGGAGGAGTAAGATGGTGACTAGAGACTGTTTTCTTTGGGGTGGTCTTGCATTTAGACCTTGGTAAATCCATTTGTCATTAGGATGCGGTAGTCAGAGGCAAAGACGTCGTTTTTTTGCCTGGAATCGGTTGTGTGAAGAACCTCTTCGGAAGCCGGTGCCTGGGTAGCGGCTCTAGACTCACCCAAAGCATTCTCCGGCGGCATACCGGACTCCAAAAGGGTCTCGGTAGAGGTCTGCAAAGGAAATGAGTCGGGCATCAGGGGCTGCAAATGCACCTCACTGAATTCCTGAGAACTGATGACTTGCTTCTGGGACGGGTTGTCGGAAGGCATGTTTGTGTGGTCTGTCCCTTTCTTTATCTTTTCGTTTTTTGGAATATCCACAGACTGCTGACTGACGGATGCCATTTCGTAATGCAAGGAACTACTTCAGAAATGCCTGGCTACAAAATCAGCTCTACGGTGAAAAGTCCTTGAATTGAAAAGTGCACAGAACCAACAATGGAGGATGTAGTGGTCTGGGCCTAGACAAGTAATGCACAAGGTATGGAAGTCTCTGTGTGGTATTTGTTTTCCACAGCAGAGACAATTATTGACTTTTTCGGATATTGGTTAGTGCAAGAAAAAGGTCCCCAATGGGGTACTTAGTGTTAGTCGTTTTCAGATTCAACTTCCACTCTGACAATAACCGACCGGCACACACGCAAACTGCTTTTGCTTTGGGCTCCACTGCAAGAAGACTGATGTAATGGTGTCGGCTGCCCTCCTTTATACCACTGACGACCTCACATCAGTTTAGAGGTGACAGCAGCTGGCGCAGGGAAAAAGCTTGATTCTGGTATTCGGGCCGACCGAAGACTACCCAGCAGGGATAACCTACAAGTGAGGACTGCAATAGTGAAACACGAAGAACATCCTTTACTTCCCTACAGTAAAGCACAAACGAAGCAAAGCCAAGAAAGTGAATATGTAAAACTAATAAATACATTAAGAATAAGTTCACGTTCACCAGTCCCATGGTGCAGAGAGCTAAAGCCCTTACTGCAACCCAAATTACCTGCTGAAGGGACTGGGTGTGTGTGTGTGTGTGGCCATTATGTACTATTCTGGAGAAGCACACATGTACCTACCAATGTGGCACTTAAACAGAGCACGTAGGGTTGCCAAGAGGAGAGAGGTGTAAGGACACTTTCCCCAACAGCAATGTGATGCCACAACAGTGTCCTCAATCTCCTCAATAACCCCAAACATGGTCAGGTTGAGCTTCGGAGAGGCTGTGTTGAGTGTGACAGACCTGGTGAATGAGGAGAAGAGTTGGTGGTAACTCAGTGCCAGTTGTAGGGAGGGTCAGGAGGAGAATAATTTCACTTTTATTATAGAAGCAGCACACATCTCCAGGACATGAGGTTCCACCATGAGGTCTGGTCACTGTCCTGTGTGGAATTTGCATATCTTTCCCATGTCTGGTTACGTTCTTTCGAGAAATTCCATTTCCTCCCACCTCACAAAAACATACTGGTTGACTCAAGTGTCAGCATATACTGCATTGACCATTGTACTTGGTTAACAAAATGAATGAATTAAAAAATAAATTAATTGAATAAAACAACCGGATAGCCAACTCAGTGGCAACAGGAGATGAAATATCTCCCTACCATGTGCCTTACCAGTTATCAGCATGTGGGGACAAGATGGTGTCATTGAGGGTGAGAGAGAGCCAAACATTCTCAGGACAGCTCTCTCCTATGAGGAAGCAAGGTAATGCCATATGTCACACCAGAAGTACTGCACACTGGCACTCAGTGTAGTACATCACATCAGAAGTACTGCATACTGGCACTTAGTGCAGTACATCACACCAGAAGTACTGCACATTGGCACTCAGTGCAGTACATCACACCAAAAGTACTGCACACTGGCACTCAGTGCAGTACATCACACCAGAATTACTGCACACTGGCACTCCGTGCAGTACATTACACCAGAATTACTGTACACTGGCACTCAGTGAAGTACATTACACCAGTGGCAGCCCAAAATATGTATGTGTCAGGGGGACACTGGCACAGTGCATGTCCCACATCTGTTTTGAACAGGTGTCTCCATAACTCTGACCTAATATGCACCTTAGTAAGAGCAGGGGTTACAACGCTGGAGCAAGAGGACTTCTTAGCCACCACAGTATAATAAACAATCATCAAATCATGACACATTTGCAGAAATACAAAGATTAAAACAGTGATAGTACACTTTTATAAGTTTAACTGTTTAACATTAAAAAACATCCACTTTTGGTATAACAAATAATCCTACTTTTGTGTTTGTAACAGACAAATGACTGGTGCCAAAGCCATGGCCTAAAAGTCAACACTAAAAATGCATTATAACATTCTTTGGGAAACTGTCAACCAAGTGAATTACTCCACTGATAAAACATCCATAAGAGTCAAGTCAGTAGTAAGGGATCTGGGAACATATATAGACAGCAATCTGGAATTTGACCAAGATGTAGTTAGGATAATATGAAAATCATTCTATGCTGCCTAACTTAGAGGTAAGGGTATGGCATCCAGGTCTAAGGTTATAGTGCCACTTTACTTAGCCCTTATCAGACCCTTGACAATTGGATGGGGAATCATAAATGTACCACTGGGTCTGGCCCCCATGCCCCTTTTGGGCAGAAGCAATCACTAAGAAAAGTTTTACCCTACTGTTCCATCTACGAATCCTTAGTTACCTC
The DNA here is from genome assembly GCF_019279795.1 of Protopterus annectens. Classification (NCBI taxonomy): domain Eukaryota; kingdom Metazoa; phylum Chordata; order Ceratodontiformes; family Protopteridae; genus Protopterus; species Protopterus annectens. The sequence continues at coordinate 34,592,206 of NC_056750.1, forward strand.
CTTACTAACATGCCCTCCCCAAATAGACACCCCAGATACTCGGAGATCCAAATGGTTTACTGTGTGCGGCTAGGCTTGTAAGGTCCCTAGCATTTGTTAGCCTAGTAACAACCTATTCACCTATATTTTCTGCAGTTTGGCATGCTCTGCTATTCTGCTGTTAAGGATTCATTACTCCTACCCTAATCATTCTCTGAATGATAGCAGCAATAACTACACCACAAGGTTTCTGAATCCTGTTTGTCCAACAGTGACTGGAAGTTAGGTTTTATTCAAAATTATAACACTTTAGCAACTTCCCCACACCCAAGAACTGAATAATAAATTAATGCAGATCCTCAAAGATGCAACAGAGCTGTCTTTTCACTTTCCTTGAACCCTTACAGAAAATATAAAAATCTGATTGTTCTGCAAGTGTCCTGCCTTCAGGAAGTCTATCACGTTAACATTATTTTATACTCTCTCTTGGTACCATATGTCATGCCTCCATAAGTCATCTTCATGGTTAAACACAGTCATTAGCTCCTACCTGGAGAGATTGCAAGTACTCATAATGTCTTTTATGAAATACATGTCAACCTCCACCCACATCCCAAGCTAGGAACCTTTTTTCTTTTACAGTTGGCATCTTTTCAGTGTTCAGCAACCATTTCTTTACTAGGAAATGCCTCTGAATAATGACGTTCATCAGGCCTTCCAAGTCTCTTTTTTTCTTTAATGCTTTTTCACAGGCCATGAGCATAACATGCACTCCACTGACGTTCTACAACATTGCAAGTGTACTGAAGAGCATTTACCATTCAATATACAATCTCTTGTTTGGTCTTGCCACTCAGTTTATGTACCTTTAATTTGCGATTGCAGACAGCCTTCTATCAAATCCGAAAATAAATGAGAGCTTACAGCCTGACAGACCTAAAACCACTGTTTTGTTCCTAGTCATTCCTGATGGAGAATCTGCCCTGCTGCTTTGACATCCTGGTCTGTCACTACTTTGATTCACTGGCCTAAATGCCACAGCATTTTGTTTCATTTCTGTAGTAAAACGGACCACCTGCAGCTCCCTGTCAGTGGAAATGACCACCTGAAATGTAAAGAGTGTACTATTATTGGCACTCCCAGTTAACACCGATCTCTTCCTCAGCAAATGCTCACAGCAGTTCACCCAAAGATCAATACAGCAAGCCGACAATGATCTACCATAGCTCTTTAGTGCACATACCAGGAAAATACTGCAGCTCAATGCAAACTGTACACGTTTCTTTTACAAGCTTTATTTTTAGACCAAAATTCACATGTTATAGCATGATTTCTTCAGAGTCTTTGAACTTAGAACAATAACTCTTTTAAAACTGTAGTCAAACTTTCCAAAATAGCCTCCTGATGCCCAAACAGTGGCACCTGCAAACTTCTTTGAAAGGCAGTTGTATGAGCTCTACTGGGGATGGAAAGAAAATGACGGACATCTACAGTCAATTCGTATGATTCTTTTTTTCTTCAGGATTCAAACACATTTCATAACTTTATACGGCATGTTTACGATTGTGACCATCACTCAGGTATCATTAGTTTTTGCAAGAGACAAAAGTAGAAGTACGTTACATGTCAGAGTTTTCAAACCACAAAACTGTGGCAAAGGATTGCTAATCAGCTTCTTCTTAAAGTCCAGAGTTGGATTCCCTCAGTCACCTATGACCTGCTAGGTGAATCTGGGTAAGTCACTTAAGCAAACAGTGCTACCAGACTGCTAATGAAAGTAGACTTTGACCTACTTAAAATACATTAAAAATAAATAAATAAATAAATACAATGTTAATGGAAACTCCCATTTACTCATAGGAGAACTACCTCAATCTAAACATGTGCTTGCTTTATTCCCCACAGATCTGTCAGTGTCAGCGGCACAGCACACACCTTCGGTACAGAAGGCTGAAGGTTCTATTCCTACAGCAGGCAGAGGCAGACGTATTGCTGACACTGTACTGAGTGTCTCATCCTTTGAATGAGACATTAATCAGAGGCCCGAACTTAATGAGCTGGTGGTAGCTTACATGGGCGTAAAAAATCATACAGCACTTATCGAAAAGAACAGGGAACGCTCCTTGATGCCTTCATCACATTTCCCCAGTAGTATAAATACCACCTTGAGTCTCCTCTGAAAAGAGGCTACTTGCCTAGTGGGACTAATTCAGTCAACAAAGGATAGATGGAAGGATGGATAACTATATAAAATAAATAAAGAGCTGACATTTCATTTCTACACAACACAGTTCTGAAACTGTGCTGTAGTTGTCTGGGAATCATCTTATACTGAAATGACAGGCTCCCAATTGAAATGTTGGCACTCAAAATGCTGAGTGCTGACAAGTCAAAATAAAAGGACTGAAAATACAGGAGAAAAGCAAATCTTGAAGATCACTCTTCTTCTTAAAACTCCTTTTTAAAGGGGAGGGCAATTTTCTCCTATACCCTTCATGTGGAGGAAAGCCCCCCCCCACACCCTCCGAACTTATACATACCAACTCAAAGATCGCCATACCTAGGAGAAAAGAGAATATTTTGAAAAATGGCATTTTGGACTTAGTAAATGTAAATCTGCTCTTTCGGCCATTCGATCTCCATATTTCGGGACTCAGTCCAGCTGGTCCCGACATTTCAAATGGTTACTGAAATGCCAAGAATGTAATATGCTTAGGTATATTCTCGCCGTATTTACCTACCTTGGTGATCTAAAACAGTGAGTACAAACAAATGGAGCTCTGAACTGCCTCAACATAAATTTTATTAAATGCATGTAAACTTGTTTGTTTCAGGGATCCAAATTTAATGTTGTTTAAACTACACACTGCACTCTAGAACTGTAGTATATCCAGACACTCCATGAGTCTCTGAGAAGAAATGCTACAGTACTGAGTAGTCAGCAAAAAACTGAGGGTAGAAAGACCACCTCTGTTACCTGCCTTAAAAACCTTTGCCAACTCTCCAAAAGTAACACCCTTCTGTCTGATCTTTTACGATATTTAGCAGACTTGGTGACGCAGTGACATTGTCCTCCTTTGGCTGTGGCCAGGTTCTCTAATATCATTTAGTCAGTAAAGTATTCTAAGCTTCAGAAAACAAACTCATTATTTTCTGGACTGATCTTTCTTGTTAAAAGACAGACTTGTTAAGAAAAAAAAAAAAGGAGAACAAGAAACAAAGAAAAAGACTGGAAGAAGATCAACAACTCAGATGGAACGTTATGGTAAGACATAACTTCTTTGTCTGAAGTTGTTAATCTTCTTCCTATTCATCACTGATGGGACCGAGTCCCCAGCTACTTGGAGAACCTGGGTGGCCCTTATGGAAGTACATTCCTGAGAACCATTGAACCAAAGGCCGCTCTTCCCCTGGAGATCAGATCAAATTTGTAATGCTTGATAAAGGTGTGAGGGTTAGCCCAAATGGCAGCTGCACAAATGTCATCCATGGAGGCCCTAGAGTGGAAGGCAACAGATGCTGCAATAGCCCTAGTTGAGTGAGCTTTGATTTGGCCAGGCTTAGATCCCTCCATAACTGAATATGTGAAGGCAATGCAATCCCTGAGCCATTCAGACAAAGTAACTTTTGATAGTGCACCTCCCATTCTAGGGCCCGCAAAGGAAATGAAAAGCTGGTCCGACTTGCAAAATGATTTAGTTCTGTCCAGATAGAAGAGTAATTGTCTATGAACATCCAGGGAATGTAGGCAGTATTCTCCCTTGTTAGAGTAATTTGGGAAAAACACAGGGAGCTCAATGGACTGGTTAATCGAAAAATCAGAAACCACTTTAGGGAGAAAGGATGGGTTAGTACGAAGTGATACTCTGTCCTTATGAAAGATCAGATAAGGGCTCTTGATGCATAATGCTTGTAATTTAGAAATTCATCTTGCTGAAGTTATACTCACCAGGAATAAGGATTTCCATGGCAAGAATTTTAGATCACATGTCGCAGCCAGCTCAAACAGGGGCAGACAGAGAGCCTGCAGAACCCAGGACAGATTCCATGCCTCCACCGGCTGCCTGATGGAAGGCCTGCTGTGAAAAATACCCTTGAGGAAGGTCTTGCAAAGGTGAGAGGAGATAACTGGTACTCCTTCAGACCCGTTATGGAAGTTGGAAACAGCTGCTAGATGGACTCGAATGGTAGAAGCTGAGGCCCCTTTGTCGAACAGCTCAGCCAAATAATGAAGAATAGTGGCTACGGGGGCTGAGAACGGGCCTAGCTTCTGATTACGTGACCAAATAGAGAATCTTTTCCATCTATCTCTGTAAAGTTTCCTGGTGGATGGTTTATGAGAAGCCAAGATAATATCCCGGATGGGTGAAGAGAGGGTTTTCTGCCTGGCAACTAACGGAGGTGGAGAAACCAAGCTGTCAGCTTGAGGATGGACAGATTCAGGGGAGTCAGCCCTTGTGGGTGAGAAATTAGGTCCTGAAGAGTGTCTAGGATCCAAAGAGGTTGTAATAGTTGAAGGAAGGGAAACCACACTTGCTGAGGCCAGAATGGAGCGATGAGGATCACTTTGCTTCTCAACCAAATAGCTTTCCGTAGAACAAGGTGAATCAGAGGAATCAGAGGGTAAGCATAACCCGTGGGCCAATCGTGGACAAGAGCATCTCTCGGTGAATCACTGAGAGGGGGAAAGAGGGCAAAGTAGCTGCTGCATTTTGTGTTTGAAGGGGAGGCAAAAAGGTTGCAGCATGGCTGGTCCCAACAGCTGAAAATTTCCGTCACCACTCTCGGGCTGAGAGACCACTTGTGAGAATGAAGAATGCATCTGCTCAGTCTGTCTACAATCACGGTGGAGCTCCCCGGGATATGCGTTGTGATCAGAAAGCAGTTGGAAGCTATCGCCCACTGCCAGATTCTCATGGCTTCGCGACTAAGGGGGTAAGATTTGGCCCCTCCCTGTTTGTTTATGTACCAGACCATGGACATGTTGTCTGACTGGACAACAATCGTTCTGGACAGAAGAAGCGGATGAAAAGCTTGCAGCACCAACAGAACCACTCTTAACTACAGGACATTGATATGCAAATTGACCTCTACATCGGACCACGTGCTTTGGACTCACTTTCCCTGGAAGTGGCCCCCCCCACCCCATCAGGGAAGTGTCCATGGTCACCGTGGTGCTGGGCTGTGGAACCTGGAAGGGACGACACAAAAGATTTTCATCTGTACTCATCCACCAGAGGAGATCTTGTTTGCAAATGTTGGTGATGAGAATCTTTGAGCTTAGGGGGTGAAGATTGGGTATCCACTGCGCCTGAAGGAGCCATTGTAGTAATCTCATGTGTAGTCTGGCAAAGGGAACTATGGGGATGGCTGCAGCCATAGATCCCAAGACTTGAAGAATTTCCCTTGCAGACACCTTGCTTCGACAGAGTATCCCTGAACTTGTGCCCAGAGTCTAGGTGCTGAATATTGCCCCTATGAATTCCAGTTGTTGTGATGGTTGAAGGTTTGATTTCTCCCAGTGTAAGGTGATGTCTAATGACTCTGCTAGAGCTAGTGTGTAGTGGAGGGCCCTGACCAGAAGAAGCTTGGTGGGGGCAGAGAGGAGCCAATCGTCTAGGTATGGAAACACCTGGAATCCCTGAAGTCTCAGATGAGCTGTTACCACTGCAAGACATTTCGTAAACACTCTGGGGGCCATCGAGAGACCGAAAGGCAGGGCTCTGAATTGGTAGTGATTGGCTCCCAACCGGAAGCAAAGGAGGCTCCTGGAGCACTTGTCCATCTTGATATGGTAATACGCATCCTGGAGATCTAATGAGCAAATCCACACACCCTCCCGCTAAAAGGGGAGGACGGACTGAATCGTGACCATGCAGAACTTGGTCTGAACTACCGATTTGTTTAGTTGGCTGAGATCCAGAATGGGCCTCCAGTCCCCTGTTTTCTTTGGCACCAAAAAGAATCTTGAGTAGAACCCTGATCTGCACTGATCTGGGGGGACCTGTTGGATGGCTCATTTTTGACATAGCTTTCATATTTCGGAAGCTGCCTACTCCCTTTAACTGGGTGGAACATCGGGAAGGGATTTTGGAGGTCTTGGATAAGATATTAGTGGAATATGGTAGCCTCTGGTAATGATTCTCTGCACCCACTAATCATTCGTAATGGACAGCCAGGCAGCTTGGTGCAGAGAGAAACGCGCCCCGACTGCTTCCAGAGGAAAGCAATCGGGCAGCGCCTCAGGAGCGCTGATATGGTCTACCTGAGAAGGAATCTCTGGAGCCCTGGTTCCGGGGACCCCCTCCACTCTGAAAGAGACGTATTCCATTATTGGAACCCCCTCTGCCTCTAGAGGAGTCTTCACCACGTGCACCTCGGAAAGGACCTTGCGACTTCTTGTACCACATCTTTCCACTCCTCTGATTCCTGCAGAAGGAATGTTGAGGTTTGGAAAAGCTTAGGCCAACAGCAGACAAGGTCTTCCTGTCTTGCTCGCACCTGGCTAATGTATCCATGACCTTAGCACCAAACAGAGCAGATGGCTCGATAGGGGCATTTAGAAAGGAAGACTTGAAGGAGGTCACAGATGCGCATCCAGGTGTGACGTCTCATGACTACGCCTGCACCCGCAGCTCTAGCTGCTCCTTCAGTTGCGTGTCAGAACAACCTCATGGATGAATTAGACATAGATTCTAGGGTGGCAAGTTGGAAAGCAACTTTATCTCGTGCTCCATCAGATACTTGACCCGCGAGGGTTCCGGAGAGTTCGGAGATAAGATCTCTCTGGAGTCTCGTAAAATGTGCCAGAAAGTTCAGAGACCTAATTGCAAAGGTCGCTGATGCAAAGACTCGCTTCCCTAACCTGTCCACTACCTGGGACTCTCTGTTGGGTGGGTGAACAGCAGGACTCTCTTCTGCAAAGTCCTTTTTTGTGGCAGCCACCACCACCATAGCGTCCACTGGCAAACCTCTGGACCAATGGGGTTGATCCTCTAGAGGGGAGAGTACTTTGTCTGACCTCCTGGGGATGGTCTCAATGGAGTCGGGGTTCTTCCAAGCTCGTTGTGCGATCAGTTTAACCAACTCATTGGTGGCGGGGTCACCCAAGAAGTAGAGGGCTGAGAGTGAAAGGCCTGCAGGAATACGGATTCCTCTGAGGAAGGGTTGGAGGACTTTAAGTCACCTCTCTGTTTCAAGATTTCATGATGTCCCCAAAGGAGACATCATCGGGGGGGTGAATGTGGAGACCCTTCCCCATCATCGTAGTCCATATCTTCTGTGAGGAACTCCTCTGGGGAGTCTGTGTGTTTCCTCTTACACACCCGTTTCCGAGGGGGTTCTTCGGTGGGAGTATCCGAAGAAGACTCAGAAAGGGAAATGCCCTGGACAGGGGTCTCTCCTCGGCCTTGTGCTCTCGGAGTCCTGTGGGGGGGGGTGGCCTTTGACAGCTGTGGCTCAGAAGGAACTGGGGAAATAACAAACTGAAGAGGATTGCTAGCAGCAAGCGCCCTCTCCATCACCCAAAAAGCGGGCCCGCCCGAAGAGGAATGGGAGCCCGGAACTGAAGAAGACAAAATCGGTACCCGGGGTCCAGACGGTCCACCCCTGGGGACGGAGCCTACAGCAAACATGGAGCGGTAGTCACCCTCTAATCCGAAGTTGGGGCTGACAAAACTGTCGGAACTGACAAAGGAACCGGGGGCTCCACTCCCAAGCATGAGATCAAGGAAGGGTGGGTTATGACGGAACCGGCACCCAAAGGGATCTCGGGGCCTCAGAGTTGTTGTCGGTGCTGAAGGAGGAATTCCTCTAGGAAAAGTTGGATAGATGAGCCTTGCAACTGAGGGATCCAAGGGAGGAGAGTAAGTAGGGGCTGCTGGAGAAATAGACCCAAAGCCTGGAGTGGGATAGGGTCTAGGCGGATTTGACATTCCCCTGGCGGTCAGCAGCTGATCAAAAAGGCACACCACATCCAATTCGGAAAGGCTCCTGGTGGATCTCACCGATGCCCCTGAGGGGGAATCAGGCCGGTCCAAAAAGGGGTTGATTGACAGGCAAACAGGTCCACATTAGATGAGTATCAGGTCCATGGTGTGTCGCAGAACGGCACCAATTCCAATTTTGCAACAGGTAATAACGGTGTGGTCAGAGCCATGAACGGGCTCGGAGCCTAAGTCACTGTAAGGGTGGATGACAAGAACAGATCTGAGGTAGTTGTCAGAACCAATATCGGTGCTGAAATGGGCGATGCCGGTGCCGAGAGAGAAACCGATATGTTGGTCGGTACCGAGGCAGTAGGAGGTGCCATAATTGTCGGTACTGGGGTAGATGCTGACGAGGCGACCTCGGTAAACTTTGGTGGAGCTGAGCTTGGAGCCGATGTAATAGTCAGCACCGAGGAGGCAGAACGGTGTTCAAATGAGGACTTATGGGCCTTGTGCTTGTGACTTTTACCTCTGCCACTGGCCAGTGAAGAGGGGTACGATCGAGGATGTTTCTTGTCCAAAGAAGGAGGGAATGAGACCTCCGTCGCAGAAATAGCCTCTGAAAAAGGTGAAGCAAGCAGGCCCTTTAAAATAAGTTATGTTACGTCGTTCATTTAGCGTCTGCTGACTGAAACTAGCACAAATATCACACGGGAGTTTCGCCGACAAATGCAGAACCCCCAAACAGTACACACACTCTTCATGGAGGTCACTATTCAGTAGTTTACCAACTGCAAGAAGAGCACTATTTAAACCCCGTAGTTCCCTTCTTTTCAGACATCCCAGAACACACACACACACACAAAAGGGAAAGAGTGAGGAAAGAGAGGAAATGGAGGAGAGAGAAAGTAAATACCAACAATGGTAACAAGATACCACAAGGGTAGAAAGTTAGAAAATACCAAGAAAATACCAACAATGGTAAGAAAGAAATACCTGTGGATAGAGTTGAAACAATATAGATAAAGAACAGATTATAAATGGAGAAAAACGTTTTCAAAACTAGTAAATATATCTGAAAAAAGCACTATATGGCTGCACGGCAAATGAGATCTGAGATAACTGAGCAAGGGGCATTGTGGGTAGCAGCTTAGCTCGAGAGTTTTTGGTGCACGCAAGCTTGGTATAAGGCCGACTCGGTTCCGAGGGCTCGGAACCGAACCCATCAGTGATGAATAGGAAGAAGATTAACAACTTCAGATCAATAATTTGTACAGCAAACTGGTACAGTGTCAGAATGTCAAACAACACCAGCACTCTGGGTTCGACTGGCAAACTCAAAACTGTACAACCATGCCCGAGAAAAAGAACTGCATAACTGATTATGTTTTCCCAGTCAGTGAAGGTGGGGGAAGGGGCATAGAAAGGGGAAGTAAAGAATCCCTTGCCAAAAGAGTATGCACTGGCGGACACAGTGGGCAAACACTGGGCACATAAGGCCACTGATGTATGCCTGTACATCTACTGATCACCTAGATTTGGGAATGAAGACCCATGTAAAGGCAGATCTTCAGGAACCCCAGAAAGAAGGATGAATCCCACCACTATAACAATTAAAACTGACAGGTCACTAGGTACCAAAGGAGATAAAAATGGTTGCTGTGAGTCAGGGACCAAAATAAGCTGCTGTCTGGGGCCATGGTACAAGGGATGACAGTACTGCTTCCTAATTGATACAACTATCTGGTGTATAAACATGGCTGACTGTAGAACAGACTCACCCATCCACACTAATCACCAACACTTTCTGTTTAAACACAGTTCTTAAACTTTTCCATGTAACTTGTAACCATTTCCTTTTCTCCAATTACACTGAAACGTTATAGCACACTTTTCTTAACGGAAAATGTGTCCAAATGTATTCAGTCCATGAGAGTTAGGTGAGTTCTTGCTCTTTTAAATTAAGAAATTACTAATATACTATCTACATGGGAATTATACATTCACACACAGACAAGCATTCTCCATTTTAATGGAAAAAACAAAAAACAAAGCTCACTGTACTCTACATTCTGCTCTCTGAAATACTGAGCACACAGTTCCAATGTTATGCAAAAAATATACATTTATTTCTGAGTATTAAGGAATATTGGATGGGATTCAGTAAAAAAGTGTCTGCATTCGCATAAATTGCCTACTGCAGGTAGGTCATTTTATGAGACTGCAGAGAATGCGACTCAGAGAGAGCTTTGTTCGCAATGTGGAAGACATAGTTACTGGGTGATTTGCACATCTCTGAATTGCAGTGTATTACCACTCTTGCTAACTGCACATTGTGGCAGTAGTTTCCTCTGTAGGCCCATGTATCATACTGGCACAGACACCATACCTGTCAAATCTCCAGAATTTTGCAGATCATCCCTGATGTTGCCACATACATTTCTTTGTCCCTCATAAAATTTTTGACTGACTGAATAATCCTCAGTGATTTACCAGAGAGTCAGTAATGCAAGATGTTAGAGTTTCATACATCTTTATTATAGAACTTGTACGTGGATGCAAAACCTCTTTATTAACTTTTTAGTGAATTAGAGAAATACTTAAAATTGTCCCTGGTTTTGCCCAATTATTTCACTATTATTTTTGGTTTTGTTCAGAATTCTTGAACAAAGACATTGAGAGGTATGACAGGTAAACCCCTCCCATACACATTCAAGCATTCATAAACACACACACACACATCCACTCAACATCACAGTCCTCCAACTAGCAATCAAATTCAAAGACATACTCATTTAACCCCCCAACACACACTTTTGCTCCCCTACCTAAACCCTCTACAGGGGTTAGTCAAGCAGACACCTGCACACACATTCATCAGACTCCATTCACACCTCTACACCTCCACAAAACTTCACTGAACTTACCTGCACTGCAGCTTCTTCAACTGACTTCAGTAGATGACCACCATCTTTTGGCCGAGTACAATATCTTGTCAGACTGTCATACAATTTACACAGCTAAGTAATTCTCTGAATCACTCGGCAGGGTAAATCAGTAGCTGCAGACATTTTCAGAGGAGAGCGCATGGCTAATTAGCATTAGCCACTCCCATGGATTGCCTCATTACCATGCACCACGACCAATGGAACCATCCTCCATGATGATGCGTCTGTTTGCAGAAAATCAATGCAGTAGTTGGTCTCTGAACTGGAAAGGATTACTACAGTGGGTTATCCACTCATGGCAAGGCTCACCAGTCACAGTAACCCTTTCGGAATCCCAGAGATCATTTACTGTTGCTTGACTAGATCTTAAAATGTATGAGATGTACTTGATTCAATATAGGAAAAGGTGAAAGAAAACCTATATGCTACATGATTTAATGTAAAGTCTTAGGATACTGGTCTTATTTTATATGAACTCCCCTCTTCAGATAAGTGTATTTACTGTGAGTAGCTTCTTTTTTAACACGCATTTCATTAAGAAAACACACAGTAAGTAAGCAGACATTAAAAAATTATATATATGCAGATACATATAGATTTATATATGTGTGCACATCCATCCATTCACAAAACCGTACAAGCATATAACACCAAATTACACTGCTTCTGTTATCACAAAACTCTCTCTCTCATGTTTGACAATAGGTACATACTTACATCAGTAAGGCACCTTTTAATATGTTTAAGGAAGTTTTCCGTTATTGCAAGTAAGTTCTTTTACATAACATGAGCAGGTTTTTTTTCCTCAAATAAGACTTCAAAGTCTTCTTCTAATATTAAAGATGATCCATTTAAAAAAAAATGATCCCCTTTTGTAACTGTTACTAACACCAGGTTGAAAATGATGGCCCTAGAGTATATGGCTGTGAAGATGCTTGGAGAAGTTCTCCAATGCTAATGTCAAATGAATGTGCAACAGAATTGCTTCAGAGAAGAAAGACCATGGCAGCTCAATATAGTGTAATCCAACTCTGAAAATGCATGTACTTATTTTGTAGGTAAGCGAACTGCACAAACAGAAGCATGCTTTAGACATAGCACTGTTACAAAGATGAGAGACATACATACAAACATACATTTTATAACATGCATGTGAAAACATAAGTCAGTAAGCAACATTATTGTACATAACAGATGAAGTCCAATTAAGAATACTTTTATCTAACTACTATTAACTGGGTAGGTGGACTGATCCAAAACTCTCTTCAGCTATGACCTACACAACAAGGCAAATGCAGTAACACTGTGACAGTGACATTAGTAGATATTAATTGTCAGAATATAAAAGATAATGCATGTACAAGGTCATAAATTGACGATTATACTGTCAGTGATGCAAAGGAGCAGTGTCAGTGGTGCACCAGGAAACACACTTGTTTTTTTGCGCAGAAGGTTGTGGGTTCTATTCCAACACCATGGAAATGGATTACTGACATGGCAGTATTGCATTAGGGGTTGCTGCACTCCTGAGTGTGTTGTCCTTCAGATGAGATGTTAAACTAAGGCTCTCTGAGTTGGTAGTAATCCAGGTGGATGTAAAAGATCCCATGGCACCTATCAAAAACTGTAAGGGGTTGTTCCCCAATGCTCTCACCAAATTTCCACTAGTAGTATAAATACCACCTCAGTTCTCCCCTGAAAAGGGGTTACTAGCCTACTGGGACTAACCTGGTCAATAAAGGATAAAAAAAAAAAGTACTGAATACACATTCACAATGAGTAAAGTATTTTGCTAAAACAGCTCTACATACAAAGAATAACTGAATATGATGCAGACATTTGTCTTAATTTCAGCAATCCTTATTGAAAATGTAACATCATCACAACTTCCACCATTGATTGTAGAAGTAATCAATGTCTTGACACTGTGATATCAGATAAGCTTCTAGGACAGATACAGAGTGTCACTGATCCAGTTACATTTATTTGTATTCTGTTTTTAGGTGTGCAATTAGTTTTTAATTCATGGTTTCCCCTGAACAGTGGTAGCTTATCTATTGCATTACTTTATTAGGTAAACTATTCCAAGAGACTGGTGCAGTTTTATTGAAAGCTTTTTCACAGGTGGTTAATGAATACTGTGGTCTGTACAATTTTAAGGTATCGTGGTTTCTCAAGAAATAAGTGTTACATACTATGAGCTTACTGCTTAGAAAGGGTTGGATGTTTCATTTTGTAATATGAATGATATGAACATGCAGCTCTAGCTGAGACACGTAACCATTTTGCTTTTAAGAATTTATCACAATGGTGTTTTCCATTATAAGTATCAATCTGATGAACTTGTTTTCTGAAGTTCATAGTAATGCAGTGTTCTGAGCAGACAAAGAAGCAACTAAACTTAAGTCTTGGTGTTAATACATTAGTAGTTACTGCCTGAAATGCTGCAGTTGTAATAAGGGATGGGATGCAGTTGTAATAAGGGATGGGATTTTATATGCTACTTTAAGCTGATTTAGTGCTTTCATTGTTAGCATCTGAATTTTTTGTTGCTGTTGTGTCTTTCGGCTTTTCCCGGTTAGGGGTCGCCACAGTGGAACTCCGGTCCGCTAATGATTGGCAGTAGATTTTTACGTGCCGAGTTGCCGGCTCTGACACACAACCTTCAACGAAGGTATGCCCATTCACGCACGTCTCCACACAGAAGACACTCTAGCTGAGATTCGAACAGGACGTCTTACTGTGAGGCGACAACGTTATCGCAGCTCCCCCACCGCGGAAGTGAAAAAGGAGTTTGATTGAATAGCAAGTATGGTAAAGTAGAACTTGTGGGATCTTTAATGGCTAAAAATCACATCTTACTGAATTTCTTAGCTGTGTCAGAGTGAACAGTGGATTTTTGAAGATTAATGACTTTGAGTGCACCAATTCCAAACTTAGTTTGAAGAGCAGAGGCTAAATCATTACTGATTTTAAGAGCCCTGTTTGCTACAATGTTATGTTATCTGGGGCCATTTGCAGCATAGTGCAGAAACACAGCTCTTGAATGCATACACTTAACATACAGTACTCTTAGTTAACCAGAGAGCTCAAGCAACCGGCAAAAAATATCGAAGAAATACAGTACAATTTCATAGTACATTTATTCCACCACTGATTGTAGAAGTAATCAGTGTCATGACATTGTACTATGTACTTAAATTGGTCATGTCCTAACAGGTCTTGCCTGGGTTACGGCTACAATATTCTTTAATTTCTTGCTCTGCTATTTAAAGGGTTTGTGTGAGATTAACGTGTAATTCTAAATTGAAAGTGCTGTGCTTTGTGAACTGCTCGGCCATTTTACACTGTTGGAGTCCGCTCTACGAGCCGGTGAGCCTTGCCTTAAATTTGTTTTTGAGGCTTAACTGACTGCATCCGCTCTACGAGTGGTTGTACCTTGGCTGGTTAACTGATCAGCCATTTCAACGCACGTGGTTTTGGCGTCCCGTCCATGCACATTATCCGTGCTAAATAGCAGCTAAATGCAATCCTGCTCAAAGTACATGGTGGGAATCGGCCACTGCTGAGTGTCCGCTCATGAGTTGTGGTGTTTCTCAGGCCCCAAGCCCCCCCCCCCAATACTAAAGTTTTTTTGCTACAATTGAGACAATTGAAACATTTGATATATGCTATCAATATTACCTTGCTAACTTAGCCAAACATTTGAAACGCTCGTTACAACGCTCATTCCTTACAAGGAGACTTTGCTAAAGCACATGCATCTCAGATACAGTAAGTATCAGCCTATTTTTCTGTTTCGCAATTAATTTGATTGCCAACAGGCAATATTTGCCCACACATACTGCTGGATCTTAGCTACTGATTCAGTATAAGCGTCATTTAAAGGTCGGCACCCTAGCTTAAACAGGAGCAATAGTAATTGCCGCCAAGTCCAACAAACTGCACATGTTAAGGGTACAACAATAGGGAAAGTACTGTTACAATGCTTACACTAATGTGCAGTATATCCTACTAAAACTGAATACTGTCTAGTCTAAGCCCAACTGCCAAGTATACTAAATGCACTGGTGTTGAGTACTACCTAGCTTTTTTTTATACTAATATGTATAATTTATTAGACTGTACATGCAATACTTTTATGTTAATATATGTCTGCAGCTCATATAGCATAATAGACTAAGATTTATTTTCTTATTTTACTACTTTGAAAATGTCTGCTGCTAATTAATTTTCCTGCTCTGTGAATTTAACTTGTTGACTGTTTCACTCCTGTGTATCTGTTGCATAAATTATCTAGTATCCTAAGCCTCCCTAGCATTCCTATGTTAGCACTCTCACTCACCCTCCTCTCATCTTCCACATCCTAGACTCTCCCACTTACCCTCAGCTCACACTGTCCTCCCTATGTTAGCACTCTCACTCACCCTCCTCTAATCTTCCACATCCTAGACTCTCCCACTTACCCTCAGCTCACACTGTCCTCCCAATGTTAGCACTCTCACTCACACTCCTCTCATCTTCCACATCCTAGACTCTCCCACTTACCCTCAGCTCACACTGTCCTCCCTATGTTAGCACTCTCACTCACCCTCCTCTCATCTTCCACATCCTAGACTCTCCCACTTACCCTCAGCTCACACTGTCCTCCCTATGTTAGCACTCTCACTCACCCTCCTCTCATCTTCCACATCCTAGACTCTCCCACTTACCCTCAGCTCACACTGTCCTCCCTATGTTAGCACTCTCACTCACCCTCCTCTCATCTTCCACATCCTAGACTCTCCCACTTACCCTCAGCTCACACTGTCCTCCCTATGTTAGCACTCTCACTCACCCTCCTCTCATCTTCCACATCCTAGACTCTCCCACTTACCCTCAGCTCACACTGTCCTCCCTATGTTAGCACTCTCACTCACCCTCCTCTCATCTTCCACATCCTAGACTCTCCCACTTACCCTCAGCTCACACTGTCCTCCCTATGTTAGCACTCTCACTCACCCTCCTCTCATCTTCCACATCCTAGACTCTCCCACTTACCCTCAACTCACACTGTCCTCTCGGTCAGTCCACTACCTATTGTTAGTATGCTTTCCTGAATCATTTAACTTGCTACCCCCTTACAATTATCCTGCTAACACTTTATTTTTGTCCCTTTTTCTTACAGTTGGTCTACAGTGCATAACCTAACCTAAGCCTCCCACCATTCCTGATTTTCCTGGCTTCCAGACAGAAAAAGAAGCTCTATGCAGGAATCCTCCACTGTTCTCTCAACTTACTTTGCTTGTCCAATGAGATCGACCTAAAGTGTATGTATCCCAGGGCAAGTCATTGTAACCAGTCTATGTTGTATTTACCCCTGCGTTCCACTGCTAGCAGCCTTCTGTGGACTTCTTTTTACCCCATTATTAGGCCCTTACAGTACTTATTACCTTTCCCTATGCTGCTCTAAGTGCTCTTGTCTTCTACTGTTTCTCCACTAGGTGGCAGCACATACCTATCTTGCTTAAGTATCCACTTATCCCCTAAGTTACCATATATTGAATCCTCTCCTAAGGACCCATTAATTCCCTCCCACTAGCCTCCCATCTCTCTGACCCTCTCTGTTCTTACCTTACTAACAGTTACACCAAACAAGTGCTACATCCTCCTTACTTTCCTTATCTCTAATCTCACTTACCTAATCACTGATTGTTTCTTCTCAGTCTTGCCTTCTTCCTTTCTTTTTGTTTCTACCCGCTCCATTCGCCCTGCGGGCTCACTTCGCTCCCTACCCCCAATTCCCACCCCCAGGGGTCCTACTCTTATACTTTCTAACCACACTCCTTCCTCTTCTCATTAACCTCTACACATTTCCAATTGGCCAATTTTTCTCTCATCTTCCCATCTCTTTACCACTCCACTCCATACTCAACACACCCTCATATCTCTACGCACTCTCAGCTTAAACACTTCCATCTCTAAATATATTTATAACAAACAGCCAGTCCTTCCCAATGGCTAATCCTACCATTCCTTCTCAGATTCCACTCTGCTTTACTCTTGTATCACTACCACTTTTAACCTTTGCCTATTTACTTTCCTCATATGAACACTCTATATATCCATACACTGACTACCCCAACCAACATACTAACTCTCAACCCTTATCATACCTATATAACCATGCAAACATAATATGCTCACCCAGCTACCTACTTGCTAAGTATCATAGAACACTAAATATTAAATATAATTCGCTACATCTTAAGAGACTGTTATTTCCATACAGCAAGCTCCCTAACCTAAGCTATCTAGGACAACTCCTCTCATTAAAGGATGGTGATATTCATCCTAACTCAGGCCCTACAGCAACCTCTACCTCTCTCCAAAAACATCATCAATCAACCAATTACCCCCTCACTAACCCACCTAACTCCCTCCTACTAGCTCATCTAAATATACGTAGTATTAACAACAAAGTAACTCAACTCCATGCTCTCCTGCAAGTATACTCCTTTGACATTATCTGCCCAACAGAAACATGGCTAAAACCTAGTATCAAGGATAATGAAATTATCCCACCTGGATATAATATGCTAAGAATTGATAGAGTAGCTAAGAAAGGTGGAGGGGTTGCTATTTTATTCAAATCTGGATTACAATTAACCACATACAACTGTAATCTACCTCTAGATTCTCATACTGAAATTCTCATCTCTAAACTTGAACTTAACAATGCCAAATCAATCTACATTATCTGTATCTATCTGCCCCCTGGAAATAACCTAGCTACCATGGGAAATATCCTTTGCTGGCTATCCCAACACCTGCCTCAAGAAACCATAATCCTAGGCGATATAAACTTGGATTGGAATTCCTATTGTACTAGCCCTCCTACCTCCCACATTAACCTACATGTTTTTTCTCAAATCATTACCTCACCCACCAGAATAAATAAAGCTAACAAGAAAGCAAGCATACTAGACTGGATTCTTATAAACAATCATACTCACGACTATAATTCTGGAACCCTCCCCGATGATATAAGTGACCACTCACTTACCTACTTCATCAGGCATAAAACCAACACTCCCATTCTAACCTCTATCAGAAGTATTAGATCCAAAAATAAATTTAACCATGATTTATTCCAAATGGAACTAAGAGCATGCAACTGGGTCCCCTTAAAACACCTCCCTTTAGATGAAGACGTTAATCTCTTTAATACACCTTCCTTTCCATTCTCAATCACCACGCTCCAACCAGATCTATTAGAATTAAGGCCAACTCTGCTCCATGGCTATCCAAAGAAACCAACAACCACATCTATTAGAATTAAGGCCAACTCTGCCCCATGGCTATCCAATGAAACCAAACATAAAATTCATCTCAGAAATAAATATTGGGCCAAAGGGAGAAAGACTAAACACCCTGTTGATCAACAAACTTTTAGACAACTTAGAAATGACACTAAGAAGGCCATACTTAATGATAAAAAATATATTACTTACAATTTCAACAACCTAATCACAACAAACCACAAAAATTCTGGGCTAGCATTAAGCAGCTACTCCACCCAGGTCAATCCACTACACCTAACCCTCAAAATACAGACCAGAAAAACCCTATCCATACAGCTAATACCTTCAACACCTTCTTTACAGATACTATCCAAACATTAGCTAGTCAACTATCACCTAATACCTTCACACTACCTTCTTACACCTCAACCCCTCCCCCTCCTTTTCAGTTCCAACCAGTCCCAACCAAACTTATTCAAAACCTTTTGAATAAACTGAAACCATGCTCTCCTTCAGCAGACCAACTGCCTTCTGAATTTCTACAGTTATCCTCCAATGCTATTGCCTACCCTATTTCCATATTGATAAATAGACCTATAAGCAAAGGTCATATTCCCACCTTATGGAAAGTCTCCCATGTTATCCCCCTGCATAAAGGAGGACACTCCAGTGAGCTATCAAACTATCGCCCTATTGACCTACTCTCTCCATTAGCTAAGATTATGGAGAAATGTATCCACAGGCAATTACTCCACCACCTAATTGAAAACAATTTACTTTCCAACTGTCAACATGGTTTCAGACCCTCACACAGCACTACCACTGCCCTCCTTTCCTTTACTGATTACATCAACAAACAATGAAACCTAAATAATCTTTCTTCTGCTCTACGTATCGACCTGTTTAAAGCATTTGACATGGTAAGCCACCAGATTCTCATAAACATACTAAAATCTCTGTCATTAGACTCACTTTCCATAAAATGGTTCCAATCCTACCTTGACAAATGGCAGCAAGCAGTACTATGGCATAACACTCTATCCACTCATCTACACATTACCATAGGCGTCCCCCAAGGGTCCATACTAGGACCTCTTCTCTACTCCATATTTATAAATGGCCTTCATCTAGCTATCCCCCAAGCCACTTGCATACAATATGCTGA
This sequence comes from Protopterus annectens, assembly GCF_019279795.1. NCBI lineage: Eukaryota > Metazoa > Chordata > Ceratodontiformes > Protopteridae > Protopterus > Protopterus annectens. The sequence continues at coordinate 34,611,509 of NC_056750.1, forward strand.
TGACTCCACACTACTATGCTCAGCCACATCCTCCCAAGACCTTCACTCTCTCACCCAGAAGGTATTCAACATAGTAGAACAATGGTTCACTCAGCGTTGCCTTCTTCCAAACCCAAAGAAAACCAAACTCCTCTTCTTCACTCCTACTCAAAAGTCTTCTCCTCTTCATTTCTCTGTGACATCCAGCAATGGTACCATAATATCTCCAGACTTTATCACTAAACTTCTAGGTGTCACCATCGACAATAATCTGAACTTCGACATCCATATCAACAATACTATAAAGACTGTCAACAAAAAAATTGGTACTCTCTATAGGATTAAACCCTTCCTTTCTCCTACTGCCAAAACTACTATAGCTAACACTCATTTGATCTCTACACTCCTTTACGCTTCTCCTATTTTTACTAATCTATCCAATACTGTCTTCAGCAAGTTGGAATCATCCTATAATAACATTGCAAGATTTGCAACAGGAAACCCATTTAAAACACACCATTGTATAAATCTAAATCAGCTAGGATGGTTAGAACTACAACACCTGATTAAATTTCACCAACTAACCATTGCCCACAACGTTCTTTACAAACCTTCTAATACTCCTAGTTTATCTAGCTTCATTACCCCCCATAAAATCGGAAGTCTCTACGCTCCTCACACAAGCTTCTTGTACACACCTCCAAATCTAATAACAAGGCTGGGGATTCTCTCTTCTCTCATACTGTAGGTAAATCCTGGAATCTTCTCCCTAATGACCTCTCCTCACTCACCTCCTTATCACTCTTCAAAAACAGATTTAAACTTTACCTCAAATCATACTGGCTATGCCCCTGTACCAAACCAGACTAGCCATCTATCTCTTTAAACTTTATCTCACATCATACTGGCTATGCCCCTGTACCAAACCAGACTAGCCATCTATCTCTTTAAACTTTACCTCAAATCATACTGGCTATGCCCCTGTACCAAACCAGACTAGCCATCTATCTCTCTAAACTTTATCTCACATCATACTGGCTATGCCCCTGTACCAAACCAGACTAGCCATCTATCTCTTTAAACTTTACCTCAAATCATACTGGCTATGCCCCTGTACCAAACCAGACTAGCCATCTATCTCTTTAAACTTTACCTCACATCATACTGGCTATGCCCCTGTACCAAACCAGACTAGCCATCTATCTCTTTAAACTTTACCTCACATTATACTGGCTATGCCCCTGTACCAAACCAGACTAGCCATCTATCTCTTTAAACTTTATCTCACATCATACTGGCTATGCCCCTGTACCAAACCAGACTAGCCATCTATCTCGTTAAACTTTACCTCAAATCATACTGGCTATGCCCCTGTACCAAACCAGACTAGCCATCTATCTCTTTAAACTTTACCTCAAATCATACTGGCTATGCCCCTGTACCAAACCAGACTAGCCATCTATCTCTTTAAACTTTATCTCACATCATACTGGCTATGCCCCTGTACCAAACCAGACTAGCCATCTATCTCTTTAAACTTTATCTCACATCATACTGGCAATGCCCCTGTACCAAACCAGACTAGCCATCTATCTCTTTAAACTTTACCTCAAATCATACTGGCTATGCCCCTGTACCAAACCAGACTATCCATCTATCTCTTTAAACTTTACCTCAAATCATACTGGCTATGCCCCTGTACCAAACCAGACTAGCCATCTATCTCTTTAAACTTTACCTCAAATCATACTGGCTCTGCCCCTGTACCAAACCAGACTAGCCATCTATCTCTTTAAACTTTACCTCAAATCATACTGGCTCTGCCCCTGTACCAAACCAGACTAGCCATCTATCTCTTTAAACTTTACCTCAAATCATACTGGCTATGCCCCTGTACCAAACCAGACTAGCCATCTATCTCTTTAAACTTTACCTCAAATCATACTGGCTATGCCCCTGTACCAAACCAGACTAGCCATCTATCTCTTTAAACTATCTCACATCATACTGGCTATGCCCCTGTACCAAACCAGACTAGCCATCTATCTCTTTAAACTTTATCTCACATCATACTGGCTATGCCCCTGTACCAAACCAGACTAGCCATCTATCTCTTTAAACTTTACCTCAAATCATACTGGCTATGCCCCTGTACCAAACCAGACTAGCCATCTATCTCTTTAAACTTTATCTCACATCATACTGGCTATGCCCCTGTACCAAACCAGACTAGCCATCTATCTCTTTAAACTTTATCTCACATCATACTGGCTATGCCCCTGTACCAAACCAGACTAGCCATCCATCTCTTTAAACTTTACCTCAAATCATACTGGCTATGCCCCTGTACCAAACCAGACTAGCCATCTATCTCTTTAAACTTTACCTCAAATCATACTGGCTATACCCCTGTACCAAACCAGACTAGCCATCTATCTCTTTAAACTTTACCTCAAATCATACTGGCTCTGCCCCTGTACCAAACCAGACTAGCCATCTATCTCATTAAACTTTACCTCAAATCATACTGGCTCTGCCCCTGTACCAAACCAGACTAGCCATCTATCTCTTTAAACTTTACCTCAAATCATACTGGCTATGCCCCTGTACCAAACCAGACTAGCCATCTATCTCTTTAAACTTTACCTCAAATCATACTGGCTATGCCCCTGTACCAAACCAGACTAGCCATCTATCTCTTTAAACTTTATCTCACATCATACTGGCTATGCCCCTGTACCAAACCAGACTAGCCATCTATCTCTTTAAACTTTACCTCAAATCATACTGGCTATGCCCCTGTACCAAACCAGACTAGCCATCTATCTCTTTAAACTTTACCTCAAATCATACTGGCTCTGCCCCTGTACCAAACCAGACTAGCCATCTATCTCTTTAAACTTTATCTCACATCATACTGGCTCTGCCCCTGTACCAAACCAGACTAGCCATCTATCTCTTTAAACTTTATTTCACATCATACTGGCTATGCCCCTGTACCAAACCAGACTAGCCATCTATCTCTTTAAACTTTACCTCAAATCATACTGGCTATGCCCCTGTACCAAACCAGACTAGCCATCTATCTCTTTAAACTTTATCTCAAATCATACTGGCTCTGCCCCTGTACCAAACCAGACTAGCCATCTATCTCTTTAAACTTTATCTCACATCATACTGGCTCTGCCCCTGTACCAAACCAGACTAGCCATCTATCTCTTTAAACTTTATCTCACATCATACTGGCTCTGCCCCTGTACCAAACCAGACTAGCCATCTATCTCTTTAAACTTTATCTCACATCATACTGGCTATGCCCCTGTACCAAACCAGACTAGCCATCTATCTCTTTAAACTTTATCTCACATCATACTGGCTATGCCCCTGTACCAAACCAGACTAGCCATCTATCTCTTTAAACTTTACCTCAAATCATACTGGCTATGCCCCTGTACCAAACCAGACTAGCCATCTATCTCTTTAAACTTTACCTCAAATCATACTGGCTCTGCCCCTGTACCAAACCAGACTAGCCATCTATCTCTTTAAACTTTATCTCACATCATACTGGCTCTGCCCCTGTACCAAACCAGACTAGCCATCTATCTCTTTAAACTTTATCTCACATCATACTGGCTCTGCCCCTGTACCAAACCAGACTAGCCATCTATCTCTTTAAACTTTATCTCACATCATACTGGCTATGCCCCTGTACTAAACCAGACTAGCCATCTATCTCTTTAAACTTTATCTCACATCATACTGGCTATGCCCCTGTACCAAACTAGACTAGCCATCTATCTCTTTAAACTTTATCTCACATCATACTGGCTATGCCCCTGTACCAAACCAGACTAGCCATCTATCTCTTTAAACTTTACCTCAAATCATACTGGCTATGCCCCTGTACCAAACCAGACTAGCCATCTATCTCATTAAACTTTACCTCAAATCATACTGGCTCTGCCCCTGTACCAAACCAGACTAGCCATCTATCTCATTAAACTTTACCTCAAATCATACTGGCTCTGCCCCTGTACCAAACCAGACCAGCCATCTATCTCTTTATACTTGACCTTGCCTACCTTGTGCTTACTATCCACTGTTACATCTTCCTTCTTACTATACTTCTCTCATGTCTCCCTATCCTGTGCTTACTACCACTGTTACATCTTCCTTCTTACTATACTTCTCTCATGTCTCCCTATCCTGTGCTTACTACCCACTGTTACATCTTCCTTCTTACTATACTTCTCTCATGTCTCCCTATCCTGTGCTTACTACCACTGTTACATCTTCCTTCTTACTATACATCTCTCATGTCTCCCTATCCTGTGCTTACTATCCACTGTTACATCTTCCTTCTTACTATACTTCTCTCATGTCACCCTATCTTGTGCTTACTATTCACTGTTACATCTTCCTTCTTACTATACTTCTCTCATGTCTCCCTGTCTTGTGCTTACTATCCACTGTTACATCTTCCTTCTTACTATACTTCTCTCATGTCTCCCTATCCTGTGCTTACTACCCACCGTTATATCTTCCTTCTTACTATACATCTCTCATGTCTCCCTATCTTGTGCTTACTACCCACCGTTACATCTTCCTTCTTACTATACTTCTCTCATGTCTCCCTATCCTGTGCTTACTATCCACTGTTGCATCTTCCTTCTTACTATACTTCTCTCATGTCTCCCTATCTTGTGCTTACTACCACTGTTACATCTTCCTTCTTACTATACTTCTCTCATGTCTCCCTATCTTGTGCTTACTACCCACCGTTACATCTTCCTTCTTACTATACTTCTCTCATGTCTCCCTATCCTGTGCTTACTATCCACTGTTGCATCTTCCTTCTTACGATACTTCTCTCATGTCTCCCTATCCTGTGCTTACTATCCACTGTCACATCGTCCTTCTTACTATACTTCTCTCATGTCTCCCTATCTTGTGCTTACTACCACTGTTACATCTTCCTTCTTACTATACTTCTCTCATGTCTCCCTATCTTGTGCTTACTACCACTGTTACATCTTCCTTCTTACTATACTTCTCTCATGTCTCCCTATCCTGTGCTTACTATCCACTGTTACATCTTCCTTCTTACTATACTTCTCTCATGTCTCCCTATCTTGTGCTTACTACCACTGTTACATCTTCCTTCTTACTATACTTCTCTCATGTCTCCCTATCCTGTGCTTACTATCCACTGTTACATCTTCCTTCTTACTATACTTCTCTCATGTCTCCCTATCCTGTGCTTACTATCCACTGTTACATCTTCCTTCTTACTATACTTCTCTCATGTCTCCCTATCTTGTGCTTACTACCACTGTTACATCTTCCTTCTTACTATACTTCTCTCATGTCTCCCTATCTTGTGCTTACTACCACTGTTACATCTTCCTTCTTACTATACTTCTCTCATGTCTCCCTATCTTGTGCTTACTACCACTGTTACATCTTCCTTCTTACTATACTTCTCTCATGTCTCCCTATCTTGTGCTTACTACCACTGTTACATCTTCCTTCTTACTATACTTCTCTCATGTCTCCCTATCTTGTGCTTACTATCCACTGTTGCATCTTCCTTCTTACTATACTTCTCTCATGTCTCCCTATCTTGTGCTTACTACCACTGTTACATCTTCCTTCTTACTATACTTCTCTCATGTCTCCCTATCCTGTGCTTACTATCCACTGTTACATCTTCCTTCTTACTATACTTCTCTCATGTCTCCCTATCTTGTGCTTACTACCACTGTTACATCTTCCTTCTTACTATACTTCTCTCATGTCTCCCTGTCTTGTGCTTACTATCCACCGTTACATCTTCCTTCTTACTATACTTCTCTCATGTCTCCCTGTCTTGTGCTTACTATCCACTGTTGCATCTTCCTTCTTACTATACTTCTCTCATGTCTCCCTATCTTGTGCTTACTATCCACTGTTGCATCTTCCTTCTTACTATACTTCTCTCATGTCTCCCTATCCTGTGCTTACTATCCACTGTTGCATCTTCCTTCTTACTATACTTCTCTCATGTCTCCCTATCTTGTGCTTACTACCACTGTTACATCTTCCTTCTTACTATACATCTCTCATGTCTCCCTATCTTGTGCTTACTACCCACCGTTACATCTTCCTTCTTACTATACTTCTCTCATGTCTCCCCATCTTGTGCTTACTACCCACCGTTACATCTTCCTTCTTACTATACTTCTCTCATGTCTCCCTATCCTGTGCTTACTACCCACCGTTACATCTTCCTTCTTACTATACATCTCTCATGTCTCCCTATCTTGTGCTTACTACCCACCGTTACATCTTCCTTCTTACTATACTTCTCTCATGTCTCCCTATCCTGTGCTTACTATCCACTGTTGCATCTTCCTTCTTACTATACTTCTCTCATGTCTCCCTATCTTGTGCTTACTACCACTGTTACATCTTCCTTCTTACTATACTTCTCTCATGTCTCCCTGTCTTGTGCTTACTATTAAGAAGTTATGTACCTACCATAACGTTCCATGTTAGTTGTCTTCTCTCGCCTTCTTTCTTGCTTGATGGGTTCGGAGCCGATCCTCGGCTCCACTGCACTTGCTAAGCTCGAGAGTCACTTTTACCAGCTCGAGGCAGCCCCATATCCCATGATGCAAGGCGGTAAGTACCCAGATCTCGTTTGATGACAAAGGGCAATAGCACCAAGCATAAAAACACTTCCAAAAGGAAGAAAGAAAACTTACAGGATGGAAGAAGGACCAGGTCTGAATGGTCTTCAGCATAATAATTCCTTATAGGAAGGTCTGTCCAGGCCTGGGGAAGGAGGGAGGGTCAAGAAAGAAGGCGAGAAGACAACTAACATGGAATGTTATGGTAGGTACATAACTTCTTAATGTTAAGTTGTCAATCTCGCCTTCATTCTTGCTTGATGGGACCGCGTCCCTAGCACCTCTATCCTGGGTGGCTCAATGGAACAGACTCTTGAGGACTGTAGAGCCAAAACTGGCTCTGTCCCTGGAGGCCAAGTCCAATTTGTAATGGGAAACAAAAGTATGAGGAGTGGCCCAAGTGGCCGCTGCACAAATAGTGTCTAAAGGAAGTCTAGCTTGAAAGGCTGTAGAAGTAGCTAAGCTCCTAGTTGAATGTGCTTTAGGCTTTGAGCACAGCTGTTTTCCCCTGAGCAGATAAATTTCAGAGATGACCGAAGAAAGCCATCTAGACAAGGTCACTTTAGAGACAGGAAGGCCTTTCTTATTATCCGGATAGAAAACAAAAGTTGATCAGATTTCCAAATTTTTGTTCTGTCCAAATAATATCTGAGTTGATGGTGGACATCAAGATAATGTAGTTTTTGTTCGGCTCTGTCTGAATAGTTTGGGAAAAATACAGGGAGATCAATGGATTGATTCAAATTGGTCTTTGAGGCGACCTTAGGCAAAAAGGTCGGATTAGTTCTCAATGATACTCTGTCTTTGTGAAAAACCAAATAGGGGGGTCGAACCGATAGGGCATGAAGTTCAGACACCCTCCTGGCCGATGTAATAGCTACTAGGAATAAAGTTTTCCAAGAAAGAAATTTCAGGGAGCAAGAAACAGCTGGCTCGAAGGGGGGGAGAATCAGGGATGTCAGCACTAAATTTAGATCCCATTGAGGAGGAGGATTCCTGATTGGAGGCTTTAGCAGGAAAATTCCTTTCAAGAAGGCCCTACAGAGCCTATGGGACATAACATTGTGATCTGCAATCCCGACATGAAAGTTCGAGATAGCAGCCAATTGAACTCTGACTGTGGAGGAAGAGGAGCCTGCATGAAAAATCTCTGCTAAGAAGTCCAGGACTGCCTGAACAGGGGCAGTGAAAGGATCAATATTCTTGGCCTTAGCCCAATAAGAGAAACGTTTCCATTTGCTTGCATAAATCCTCCTGGTAGAGGATTTTAAAGAAGCTACTATGATGTCTCTAACAGGGTTAGAGATCAAAGGAAGCCTGGCTAAGGAAGGAAGTGGAGCAACCATGCTGTGAGGTTGAGAGAAGGGATAGACGCAGCTGACCGGATTGGTGAATCAGAAGATCTGGCACTGGGTCCAGATGCCACGGCTGCACCAAAAGGTGACGATGGAGGAACGGGAACCAAACTTGTCGAGGCCAGTAAGGAGCAATGAGAATCAATTTGGCTCTCAAAACGGTTGCTTTCTGGATAACTTGAGGGATCAGAGGAAATGGAGGGAAGGCATAAAGAAGTCCCTGGGGCCAATCCTGGGTCAGAGCGCGTCTGGGGGGATGGCCTGGAAGAGGGAAGAGAGAAGAAGTCTGGGCATTTGCTGTTTTGGGGAGTAGCAAAAAGATCGCAACATGGACGACCCCATTCCAGAAAAATCTCTTCCGCTATCGATTGCTTGAGAGACCACTCGTGAGGCATGAGAATAGCTCTGCTCAATCTGTCCGCTACAATGTTGGTTTTCCCAGGGATATGCGTTGCTACCAGAAACTGATGAGAGGAGATTGCCCATTGCCATAGTCTGAGCGCTTCGACACAAGGGTAGGACATGGTTCCGCCCTGTTTGTTGATATACCAAACTACAGACATGTTGTCTGTGTGGACTGCAATTGTCCCTACGGGAAGAAAGTCGTTGAGGGCTTGCAACGTTAAAAGCACTGCTCTCATCTCCAGGACATTTATGTGCAGATGGTACTCGAACGGCTGCCACGTCCCATGAACCATCCTGCCCTGATAATGACCCCCACCCGATCAGGGAGGCATCCGTGGTGACAGTGGCTACCGGGATGGGGTACAAAGTGTCTGCCTTGGTGAACCTGGGGAGATGTGATCCACCAAGCAAGATGATCTTTGCAAGTCTGTGTCACCAGAATCTGGTGACGCATTGGAAGTTGTTGGTACGACCACTGTGTGAACAGCATCCACTGAAGAAGGCATGTAGAAGCGAGCCAGGGAAGAAGAGTAATGGCCGCAGCCATGAGGCCTAATACCTTTAGAACCATTCTGGCCTGTACTTTCTTGTTGGCTAGAATGATCCTGACATGACTTTGAATGTCTGAAACTCTTTGATCTGTAAGGGTAGCTGACATCCGAACAGTGTTTAAGTTTGCGCCTATGAAAGTAATAGACTGGCAGGGCAATAAGGATGACTTTTCAAGTTGATCGAGATGCCCAAATGAGAACAAAGATTTATTGTGTAATCCCTGGCTTGAATAAGCTGATGCCTGGTGGTGGCTGACAGGAGCCAGTCGTCGAGATACGGAAACACCTGGAATCCTTGACGTCTCAGGTGAGCCGTGACCACTGCCATGCATTTGGTGAACACTCTGGGGGCTGTGGTGAGACCAAAGGGCAGGGCTCTGAACTGGAAATGACTGGACCCCAGCCGAAAGCGGAGAAATCTCCTGGAGCGTCTGTGAATTTTGATATGATAGTACGCATCCTGAAGATCTATTGAGCACATCCAGTTGTCCTTCTGTAAGAAGGGCAGAATTGACTGAAGAGTGACCATTCGGAATCTTGTCTTCCTCACAGACTTGTTGAGTCTGCTGAGATCCAATATTGGTCTCCAGTCTCCGCCTTTTTTGGGGACCAAAAAGAACCTTGAGTAGATTCCGGCTCTGAATGGTCTGTTGTAACTGGCTGAATGGCTCTTTTTGCAGTAGTTTTGAGACTTCTAACTCTGCAATTTCCTTAGACCGGTGGTACATCTGGAAGGGAATTTGAGGGGTAGAAAGGACTTTCCTCGAAAGGAATTATGTAACCCTTGGATATGATCGACTGTACCCATCTGTCTTGAGTGAGGGAGTGCCAGGCTTCTGGGTACAGTGATAATCTTCCCCCGACTGCCTCCAAGGAGGGACAGCCGGGCAACATCTCAGGGATGCTGAAAGGGCTTGTCAGAGAGAGGCTCTCTGTTTCCCTGGTTTTTGGACCCTCTGCCTCTAGAGCGGCCTGTTGTTGTTGCCCCTCTGCCTCTAGGGGTAAACTGACCACGTGAATCGCGTGACTCATTGGGATTTATGGAACCACATTTTGCCACCTTTCTGTCCTTTGGGGTAAGGTCTAGAAGGGGTGGAAAACGGAGTCCTACGGCAGAAAGAGTCTTGCCGTCCTGCTCACACCTGGTCAAAGTTTCCTTCACTTGAGGGCCAAACAGAGCTGACCCATCAAAGGGAGAATTTGTGAAGGACGCCTTAAAGGGATCTGCAAAGTCACATAGCCGCATCCAGGCTTGGCGCCTGAGAGCCACACCTGTACCTGCCCTACTCGCTCCATCAGCAGCATATGATATTAGCCGCATGGAGGAGTTTGCAATGGAATTAAGGGTTCCTAGCTGCGAAGCAATTTTTCCTAAGCCCCTGCAGCTGTAGGATCCTGTACAACATCACCTAGCTCCTTAAGGATATCCCTTTGGAGTCTGGTGAAGTGACATAGGTAATTCAGCGAACGATAGCAAAGGTCGCTGAGGAAAACATCCGCCACTGCCTATCCATGGTCCTAGAGTCCTTATTAGGAGGATGGACGGAACAAGGATCTGAAGTTCCTTCTTGGTGGCAGCAGCCACCACCATGGCATCAGCAGGAACACCCTTAGTGAGGAATTGCTTATCACACGGGCAGTAATAAATTTTGAAGGCCTCCTAGGGACTGGCTCTACAGAGTCAGGAGCAGCCCACGCCTTTTGGGCAATAACCTGCATAAGGGGTCGAAGGCGGAGACACCCAGGAGGTGGAGGGCCGAGATCCAAACGCCTAGGTATACTGACTCATCCTCAGAGGGATTATTGGTGGGCCAGTTTCCTCTCTGTCTAAGGAGTTCTAGGATGTCTGAGAAGGAGATATCCTCAGAGGGGATCTTGGGGATCCTCTGACTCATCTAAGTCAGTATCTGAAGTGATAGACTCGGGGAGTCTACATGTTTCCTCTTACAGGTCCTCTTCCTAGGAGGATCTCCGAAACATCAGGAGAATCCTCGGAAGAGGGGATATTCCCAATGGGGAAACCTGAGGCGGAGGATCTCTGGGTCCTGTAGCAAGAGAAGTGGCAGAGATGTCAACAGGCACTATAGAGGGAGGAGCTAAGGGAACAGACTGCTGGCTGATACCCGTGGCCAGCACACTCTTCATCACCTCAATGCTCCCCTTCCAGGAAGGTCCGAGAGAACCCGTTCAAGAGCTAGGAACTCCAGGGACCACCGAAGGGAAGTCTCCGAGGCAGATGTCGGAGCAGAGCTCACCAAGGCCGAGGCTCCAAGGGAAAGCGGGTTCGGACAAGGGTCGATGCCACTCACCCCTCGGAGGAGACCATGGAAGCCCAGCCACCGAATCCTCTAAGGAAGGTCTCAAGAGGAGATAAGAGTAGAGGCTGAAGGAACAGAAGGAGGTATCTGTCCCTCAGCCGTAGCAGTAACCATTCCGAAGACTCCAACTCCAAGCTCTGGGGTAGAGTTGAAGGAGGAACTGTAATGGGTGTGGACCAATAGCCGCCTGTTGAGACGGGCTATGTAACATTTGGGCCAGTGCCTGTGACTTAAGTAATCTACTGACCACTCTCTAAATCATGGTCAGAAAGCCTGGATGACCTTGAAGATCGCTCCGATGGCTCCTCCGAGAGGAGAGGTGAAGCCGGAGCCGAAGTATCGGCTCCAAGGAAGGAGACCTAGACCTCTTCCTCGAAGGAGCCATCGGAACCGATGAAACTATTGAACCTGTCGGAGCCGACAACTTATCGGAGCCGACAGGTAGCTGATGCATCGGCTCCAGCTGGAGCCGATACAGCCAAAAAGTAACGGTGTCGGAGCCGATCGAGCCGACACCGATGCCTGAGCCACATGGTGGTCGGAACCGATCGGAGCCGACACCGGTGGTCGAAGCAGAATCGGCACCGATAGCCATCGGTGCAAGGCTTGTTAAGCCAGAATCGGCTCCAGCCGAGCGATCTCGACTCAGAACGAGTCGGAGCCGAGGCCGCAGGCTTGGACACAGAAGCCTGGGCCTTGGAAGACTTAGAAGTCTTGGATGGCGCCGACTTACCCGGAGAGCCGTCCGCTTAAGAAGGCCCTCAAAATCAACTTATTTCTTCTTTCCTGCAGGACTCTCTGGCTGAAAGAATGACATATAGCACAGGAGTCCTGCAGGTGAAGAGGCCCCAGGCAATACAGGCAAGAAGTGTGACCGCGTGTCAGAGACATTTTCTGAGAGCACGAGTCACACTTCTTAAAGCCTGAGACCCTTTCTTTAGACATGGTGTAAACACAGACACACACACCAGTCAAAGAAATTAAATTAAATATACCAAAAGGTATAACTAGAAAACACACACACACACCCTAACAGGGGATGGGATGGGTGAAAGTCTGACTAAAAATAAGAAGAGAGAGACAGAGAATTTTCTGTCAGAAAGGGTTAAAACTAATATAAAACTAATAATTAAGGGTTTTTGTTAAAAGGGCTAAAATAGCAAAGTAGCAAATCACTTACCAGGAGCTGGTAAAAGGAGGACCTCATCAGCGAAGCGGCAAACGAGATCTGGGTACTTACCGCCTTGCATCATGGGATATGGGGCTGCCTCGAGCTGGTAAAAGTGACTCTCGAGCTTAGCAAGTGCCGAGTCGGAGCCGAGGATCGGCTCCGAACCCATCAAGCAAGAATGAAGGCGAGATTGACAACTTAACATCCACTGTTACATCTTCCTTCTTACTATACTTCTCTCATGTCTCCCTATCTTGTGCTTACTACCACTGTTACATCTTCCTTCTTACCTTACATCTCTCATGTCTCCCTATCCTGTGCTTACTATCCACTGTTACATCTTCCTTCTTACTATACTTCTCTCATGTCTCCCTATCCTGTGCTTACTATCCACTGTTACATCTTCCTTCTTACTATACTTCTCTCATGTCTCCCTATCCTGTGCTTACTACCCACTGTTACATCTTCCTTCTTACTATACTTCTCTCATGTCTCCCTATCTTGTGCTTACTATCCACTGTTACATCTTCCTTCTTACTATACTTCTCTCATGTCTCCCTATCTTGTGCTTACTACCACTGTTACATCTTCCTTCTTACTATACATCTCTCATGTCTCCCTATCCTGTGCTTACTATCCACTGTTACATCTTCCTTCTTACTATACTTCTCTCATGTCTCCCTATCCTGTGCTTACTATCCACTGTTACATCTTCCTTCTTACTATACTTCTCTCATGTCTCCCTATCTTGTGCTTACTACCACTGTTACATCTTCCTTCTTAATATACATCTCTCATGTCTCCCTGTCTTGTGCTTACTATCCACTGTTACATCTTCCTTCTTACTATACTTCTCTCATGTCTCCCTATCTTGTGCTTACTACCCACTGTTACATCTTCCTTCTTACTATACTTCTCTCATGTCTCCCTATCCTGTGCTTACTATCCACTGTTACATCTTCCTTCTTACTATACTTCTCTCATGTCTCCCTATCCTGTGCTTACTATCCACTGTTACATCTTCCTTCTTACTATACTTCTCTCATGTCTCCCTATCTTGTGCTTACTACCACTGTTACATCTTCCTTCTTACTATACATCTCTCATGTCTCCCTGTCTTGTGCTTACTATCCACTGTTACATCTTCCTTCTTACTATACTTCTCTCATGTCTCCCTATCTTGTGCTTACTACCCACTGTTACATCTTCCTTCTTACTATACTTCTCTCATGTCTCCCTATCCTGTGCTTACTATCCACTGTTACATCTTCCTTCTTACTATACATCTCTCATGTCTCCCTATCCTGTGCTTACTATCCACTGTTGCATCTTCCTTCTTACTATACTTCTCTCATGTCTCCCTATCCTGTGCTTACTATCCACTGTTACATCTTCCTTCTTACTATACTTCTCTCATGTCTCCCTATCCTGTGCTTACTACCCACTGTTACATCTTCCTTCTTACTATACTTCTCTCATGTCTCCCTATCCTGTGCTTACTATCCACTGTTGCATCTTCCTTCTTACTATACTTCTCTCATGTCTCCCTGTCTTGTGCTTACTATCCACTGTTACATCTTCCTTCTTACTATACTTCTCTCATGTCTCCCTATCCTGTGCTTACTACCACTGTTACATCTTCCTTCTTACTATACTTCTCTCATGTCTCCCTATCTTGTGCTTACTACCACTGTTACATCTTCCTTCTTACTATACTTCTCTCATGTCTCCCTATCCTGTGCTTACTATCCACTGTTACATCTTCCTTCTTACTATACTTCTCTCATGTCTCCCTATCTTGTGCTTACTATCCACTGTTACATCTTCCTTCTTACTATACTTCTCTCATGTCTCCCTATCCTGTGCTTACTACCCACTGTTACATCTTCCTTCTTACTATACTTCTCTCATGTCTCCCTATCTTGTGCTTACTACCACTGTTGCATCTTCCTTCTTACTATACTTCTCTCATGTCTCCCTATCTTGTGCTTACTACCACTGTTACATCTTCCTTCTTACTATACTTCTCTCATGTCTCCCTATCTTGTGCTTACTACCACTGTTACATCTTCCTTCTTACTATACTTCTCTCATGTCTCCCTATCCTGTGCTTACTATCCACTGTTACATCTTCCTTCTTACTATACATCTCTCATGTCTCCCTATCCTGTGCTTACTATCCACTGTTGCATCTTCCTTCTTACTATACTTCTCTCATGTCTCCCTATCTTGTGCTTACTACCACTGTTACATCTTCCTTCTTACTATACTTCTCTCATGTCTCCCTATCCTGTGCTTACTATCCACTGTTACATCTTCCTTCTTACTATACTTCTCTCATGTCTCCCTATCTTGTGCTTACTACCACTGTTACATCTTCCTTCTTACTATACTTCTCTTATGTCTCCCTATCCTGTGCTTACTACCACTGTTACATCTTCCTTCTTACTATACTTCTCTCATGTCTCCCTATCCTGTGCTTACTATCCACTGTTACATCTTCCTTCTTACTATACTTCTCTCATGTCTCCCTATCTTGTGCTTACTACCACTGTTACATCTTCCTTCTTACTATACATCTCTCATGTCTCCCTACCTTGTGCTTACTACCACTGTTACATCTTCCTTCTTACTATACTTCTCTCATGTCTCCCTATCTTGTGCTTACTACCACTGTTACATCTTCCTTCTTACTATACATCTCTCATGTCTCCCTATCTTGTGCTTACTACCACTGTTACATCTTCCTTCTTACTATACTTCTCTCATGTCTCCCTATCTTGTGCTTACTACCACTGTTACATCTTCCTTCTTACTATACATCTCTCATGTCTCCCTATCTTGTGCTTACTACCACTGTTATATCTTCCTTCTTACTATACATCTCTCATGTCTCCCTATCTTGTGCTTACTACCACTGTTACATCTTCCTTCTTACCTTACATCTCTCATGTCTCTCTATTAGGCATCATTTCACTTCTCCTTATATACCTTTTTTTCTAATAAATGCTTGTAAAATCACTTCACAACTAACTTCCTTTCTCCACTATTGTCTTTACCTGTACTTAGTCCCTGTACCTTTCTTCTTTTTGCTCTGTTTATGACTCTTGTCCTCTTTACAAACCCAGTGCTAACCTCTATGCCTTACTGCACATATTACCATTGCTTGGTTATTTTTATTATATTTTTTTACATACAATTTTTTTTTGCTTTTTGTAGTTTGTAATTTGTTATTTGAATTTGTATTTGTATTTTGTTCATGTCTTGGAGCTTTTCTCCCCGGGCCTCTACTGAAAATGGACATATATCCAGTTAGACTAGCCCGGTCAACAAATGTAAAATAAATAAATTTTCATGTGTTGTACTTTCTGTTTTCCCACCACAGAAACATACCTTACATTTCTAGAGTTTTAAAAAGAAAGATAGGAATAAATTCCCTCTCTCCCCAACCGGAGAACAAGTCAAACCAAACAAGTAGTATAGGGTACAGTATTAGTCAGGCCTATTTTTAATAGTAATTCTCAAGCAACCAGAAACTTTTAGTTATGTACTCACCATAACTTCAGATGTTTGGGATCCATCTCGCCTACATTCTGACTGATGGGTTCGGAGCCGATCCTCGGCTCTGACTCGGCACGCTTATGCCAAAGAGCGAAGTCTCTTATTGGCTGAGCTTACTATATCCCAGGATGCACCACTACCAGTCCCCCAGATCTAGTTTGTCCGCATACATGCACACACGCATGCACTGCTTATATAACATTGACAGATGATACAAGATAAAAAACAGTAGAACCCAAACCATTCAATCTCTTCTGATCTCCAAGGCAGGGGGAAGGAGGGTGGGTATTAGGAATGTAGGTGAGATGGATCCCAAACATCTGAAGTTATGGTGAGTACATAACTAAAAGATGTTATGTGATCCTATCTCGCCTACATTCTGACTGATGGGACAGCGTCCCTAGCACCTAAATCCTGGGTGGCTCACTGGAAAACACTCCTGAGTACCGTGGAACCAAATGATGCTCGTCCTTTAGATGCCACATCCAATTTATAGTGGGAAATGAAAGTGTGCGGATTGGACCAAGTAGCCGCAGCACAAATTTCAGAAATAGCGAGCTTGGAATGGAATGCAATAGAGGTAGCCATAGCTCTAGTAGAGTGAGCTTTGACAGATGTTGTAAGTTGCTTATTTGAAGAGGAATAAGCTTGAGTTATGCAATCTCTGATCCATTTGGCAATAGTAGCTTTAGTAATGGTTTGACCCAGTTTATTATCTGAAAAGGACACAAACAATTGATCTGTTTTCCGAATTTGCTGAGTCCTATCTAGATAGAAGCGTAATTGCCTGTGAACATCCAATGTATGGAAGGTATATTCCGCTTTGTTTGAAAATTTTGGAAAGAAAACTGGTAGCTCTAAAGATTGTTGGAGACAGAGATTAGAGCAAACTTTTGGGACAAAAGATGGGTTAGGTCTAAGTGATACTCTATCCTTGTGAAAAATCAAGTATGGTGGTTTGATAGATAGGGCTTGAAGTTCTGAAACTCTTCTTGCAGAGGTAATTGCAATTAAGAAGGCAGTTTTCCAAGACAGATATTTCAACTCACATGTAGCAGCTGGTTCAAAGGGGGAAGATGTTAAGGCACGAAGTACCAAATCAAGATCCCACGGAGGCAGGATGAAAAACTGGGGTCTTAAAAGCACAGCACCTTTCATGAAAGTTTTACATAATCTGCTGCTCATCAACGGTGGGTCTATGGATTCGTGAAATTTGGAGATAGCTGCTAGTTGGACTTTAATAGTAGAGACTGAAGATCCTTGATTAAACAAGGATGTTAAAAATTTCAAGACCTCTGGTATCAGGGCAGTAATAGGGTCTAAGCCTCTGAGTTGAGCCCAGATAGCAAACCTCTTCCACTTACTGTGATACAATTTCTTAGTGGTGGGTTTGTGGGCTGAAGATAAAATGTGAATAACTTCCGGGTCCAAGGTGTGATTTCTGACTAACGTCGGAAGTGGAGGAGCCAAGCTGTTAATTTCAAGGTGTGAAGGGACTGGTGCTGTTGTCCCGACTGATGAACCAGAAGGTCCGGAGTTAGATCCAAGAACAAAGGACCGTCCAGAGTATATTTCTGTAGGTAGGGGAACCATACCTAACGAGGCCAGTACGGAGCAATTAGAATCATTGTGGACCCCAATTGGGAAGCTTTCTGAATGACTTTGGGGAGGAGTGGAATCGGAGGGAAAGCATAAAGCAGTCCTGTTGGCCAAGGTTGGACTAGAGCATCCGTAGCTGCCTCCCCTTGACGCGGGGTCAAGGAAAAGAACCTTTGCACTGTGTTTTGTGGTGTCGCAAACAGGTCGCAGCACGGAATCCCCATCTTTGAAAATCTGAGCTGCTACTGTCTCGCTCAGAGACCACTCGTGAGGAGAGAGAATAGTCCTGCTCAGTCTGTCTGCCAATACATTGGATTTTCCTGGAATGTGGGTCGCTACCAGGAAGCGCTTGGTAGCCACTGCCCATTCCCACACCCTCATGGCCTCTCTGCAAAGGGGGTAAGATCTGGTCCCTCCTTGTTTGTTTAGATACCAGACCACCGACATGTTGTCTGTGTGGATGGCGATAATGCCTTGAGGGAGAAACTTGTGGAGGGCTTGTAGGGACAGAAGTACAGCCCTCATTTCCAACACATTGATATGGAGAAATGTTTAGTTTGGAAGCCAAGAACCCTGAACTGACCTGCCCAGACAATGCCCCCCCCCCCCATCTGGGAGGCATCCGTTGTCAAGGTGGCCACCGGAGGGGGTATAACAAAAGGTCTTCCCTGATTCAGATTGGATGGCAGAAGCCACCAGCGGAGGTCCCGTTTGCACGTTTCTGTAATCAGTATGTGATGATTGAGGGGGAGATCCTGAAAGGACCATTGTGTCGATAACAGCCACTGAAGAATCCTCATGTGCAATCTTGCCAGAGGAACTAAGAGAACCGTGGCAGACATTGAACCTAAAAGTTGCAGGACCATCCTGGCTGGGGCTTTGGATCTTAGAAGCAGGGCTCGGACTTGATCTTGTAATGTTTGTATCCTTTCGGTGGGAAGGAAGATTCGTATTAATTTTGAGTCTCTCTCTGCTCCTATGAATCTTATGCGCTGAGAAGGCAGCAAGACAGACTTTGACCAGTTGAATGTAATTCCCAGGGAAGCACCCAGGGAGATGGTGGCTTGTAGGTTCTCTAGTAGTAGATGCCTGGTGGTGGCAGTCAGGAGCCAGTCGTCCAGATAGGGAAACACTTGGAATCCGAGACTCCTCAGGTGAGCAGTCACTACTGCCAAACACTTGGTGAACACCCTGGGGGCTGTGGTGAGACCAAAGGGCAGTGCACAAAATTGGAAATGACTGTCTCCCAGGCTGAAGCGCAGATACCTCCTGGATGCCTGATGTATCGGTATGTGATAATAGGCGCCCTTGAGATCTATGGAGCACATCCAAACATCTTTCTCCAACAATGGGAGAATGGATTGTAAAGTGACCATTCGGAATTTGGACTTCATGACGGACTGGTTCAGTTTGCTGAGATCCAAAATGGGTCTCAGGTCCCCTGTCTTTTTTGGCACTAAAAAGAACCTTGAGTAATTTCCGGATCCGATCTGGTCTGTGGGGACCGGTTGGATGACTCCTTTTTCTAGCAGCTTTGAAGCTTCTACGGCTGCAATTTCCCTTTGACTGGGTGGTGGGTCCGGGATTTTTTTGGACGGTGGGGGTGAGTGTGTGAAGGGAATGGTGTAACCTCCGGCAATAATCCAAGCACCCATCTGTCCTGAGTAATAGACTCCCAGGCTTTTAGGTGCTTGGCAAACGGCACCCGACTGGCTCCGAGCAGCACAGCCGGGCAATCCCTCATGGAGTGTGGGAGGCTGAAGAGCCACGAAAGGACTCGCGGTCTCCAGTGTTGCGGGGGCCTCTGCCGCCTCTGGGACGGCGACTCACAGAAAAATTTGCCCCACCTGTGCCCCTGGAAGGGGAATCTTCCTGCTGTTGATGAAAGAATTTCTGTGATTTGTGGAACCACATCTTCCCTCCTCTTTAGCCTTGGGATAAGGCCGAAAGGGAGTGGAATAACGTGCCTACGGCAGATAAAGTCTTTCCCTCTTGCTCACAGCGGTAAGAGTGTCTTTACCTTGGGTCCAAACAAAGAGGACCCATCAAAGGGAGCGTCGGCAAAGGAAGACTTGAAGGCCTCCGCGAAATGACACAACGGAGCCAGGCTTGTCTCCGAGAGCCATGCCTGTGCCTGCCGCTCTGCCCGCCTTCGGCTGCATATGAAATGAGCCTCATGGACGAGTTAGAAATCGAGGTAAGGATAGCCAACTGAGAGCTAACCGACTGGGCTAGCTGCTCAGGTAGGTTACCTGAGAGGAGTCTGAGAGCTCCTTGACCAGATCCCTCTGTAGTCTGGTGAAATGCGTCAAATAATTCAGGGACCTCAGAGTAAAGGCCGCTGAAGTCAGGGTGCGCTTCCTGCACGGTCCATGCTCCTAGACTCCTTATTAGGAGGATGGACGGACGTTGAAGCCTCTGCCACGTCCTGCTGGGTAGCAGATGCCACCACCATGGCATCTACAGCCACGCCTTTAAGAACTCCTTCTTGGGT
Organism: Protopterus annectens; assembly: GCF_019279795.1. Classification (NCBI taxonomy): domain Eukaryota; kingdom Metazoa; phylum Chordata; order Ceratodontiformes; family Protopteridae; genus Protopterus; species Protopterus annectens. Next base: position 34,631,616 of record NC_056750.1, read on the forward strand.
GGGGCAGACAAAAATTTGTTAGGGCGAGAAGGCACTGGTTCCACAGTATCTGGATGTTCCCACGCCCTCCGACAAACCAAATCTAGGAGCTCGTCAAGGGCGGAGACACCCAGGAGGCGGAGGGCTGAGCCCCAAGGCCTTGAGGAACACCGACTCATCAGCGGAGGGGGTTTGGAATTCCAGCCGCCTCGTTGCTTGAGGATCTCTAGAATGTCTGCAAATGAGACATCATCTGAGGACGACTTTGGGGACCCCTCCCATCATCAAGATCAGTGTCCGATGTAAGAGACTCATCGGGGAGTCCACGTGCTTCCTCTTGCACGATCTCTTCCTTGGGGCTCCTCCAAGATAACTCCGAAGACCCTCAGGAGGAGGGGAACCCCAGTGGGGTAACCTCAGGCCCCGGGCTCCGCTGCCTAGAGACAGGGAACTGCCAAAGACCCAGTCTCCATGCCCAGGGAAGGTGCCGGTAAAGCCGTAGAGATGGTCAAGAAGACTTGGCCAATGCACTCCTCATAGCTCTGAAGGCCGGACCCCCAGAATCCTGGGAGGGTCCAGTCTCCGGAGCCATGATAGCAGACGGAAGTCCCGCGGCCGAAGCACCGAGAGGGAGGCTTGGAACCGACAGCATTGGTCCCGAAACGTCACCCCCGGGTCCGGCCAAAGAAGTCCGTGTGTTAAACTCGGACCCGAAGGCCGGGGTTGGAGTAAGGGTCGGAGCCGACCCTAGAATCTCTACTGGCTCCGTCAGCACCTGCTCACGGAGCCAAGCAGTCGGAGGAGGAATGGCAATGGAATGGGCTGTCGGCTCCAAGCCAAGTGGGTCGGAGCCAAACTAATTCTGAAAGACTGGGGACTGGAACAGTCTTTGGAGCACCCTGTCTATGTCCGAATCTGACATCCTTGATGACCTGGAAGAGACCGAATGGGTCCGAGTAGGCCTCTCCAACGGCTCCAAGGGACTAGGGGACCTGCTCCGAATCGACTCGACAATTATCGGCGCCGAAGGAATGTCCAAACCAATTTCCATCGGTGCCGAAGAGGGCTTCGGCGCCGAGGAGGAAGTGTCTGAGCGGACAACCTTCATCGGCTCCGAGATCAGTGGAGCCGATGAAGATGACCCGCCTCTCGATGCCCCAGACGTCGGCTCCGAACCCAGAGGAGTCGAGGCTGGAGGCATCGAGGCAGACCGTTCCGCCCTCGGCTCCGAAGTCCGTGGAGCCGAAGGAGAAGCCTGCCTATGTCTTTTGGCGGTCGGTTCCGATGGACTGGTCGGAGCCAACGCCCTTTTCTTTTTAGCAGAAGGAGAGGAAGCTAATGCCTCTTCAAATGAGGGTATAATAAGGCCTTTTAGAATAAGTTTATTTTTCCTCTCTTGGAGGACCCTCGAGGAAAACGCGTGACACACGCTGCAGGACTCCTGCAAATGTTTGGCGCCCAAACAGTATACACAGAGAGAGTGATCATCCGTGATCGACATTTTGAAACTGCACTTAGTGCACTTTTTAAACCCTGAAGGCCTAGGAGCCTGTGACATTATGGCAATCAAGTCAGTGAACTAGCCAAAAACACCAAACACTCTAACTATCACAGAAAGATTTCTTTACTCTCTCTCTTCTTTCTCTTCTTTTTTTTTTTTTTTTTTTTTTAAAGAAGAATTGTCACAAATAGAAAAAATTAAGACTAAAGGATCTAAGACCCCTAAAAATAATACGGGACTAGCCAGATAACAGACTGACAGGGGAAGGCCCTACAACGCAAATGGGACCTTTAGTCAGACAATACTCAGTCACTACACAAGAATTTCACCAAGAAAAAACTTCACTCACACACAAAAAACACACGATAGCTGTTAAAACAGCTTTTTGTTGAATTTTAAGGAAAACCCTGACAGGAAAAGTAAGTGAAAAACACTACTTAGCTCAGCCAAGCTCGAGACCACGTCTTTGCTTGTTAGCGGCAAACGAGATCTGGGGGACTGGTAGTGGTGCATCCTGGGATATAGTAAGCTCAGCCAATAAGAGACTTCGCTCTTTGGCATAAGCGTGCCGAGTCGGAGCCGAGGATCGGCTCCGAACCCATCAGTCAGAATGTAGGCGAGATAGGATCACATAACATCTACAGTTATCTGACATCTACCAATCCCCATGGGTGCCAGTTACTGACAGATTAACTGTATACGGCAGCTACTTAACAGATTGAGAGGACAGTAGTCAATTCCATGTTTAGCGAATGTGTCATTCTCTGTGCTTCAGAGCAGACAAGGTAGTCACGTAAAGTTAGCAGGTTATAGCAAGCAACAGGTTAAAGGGTGGCCACTAGCAGTACAGTGCAGAAATGTAACCCATGACTGAACACACAAAATCAGACCTAGTACCTTTCAGGTTTCAATAATACTGTCTAATGATATCACAAATCTTAAAATATCATCACTCTGTCAGCAATAATAATATAAATCAAAAACAGTATGAATACGTCTAGCTGCAGCAAAATAAAGTAATATGCAGGGTGTGTGTGTGTGTCTGTGTGTGTGTCTGTGTGTGTGTGTCTGTGTGTGTGTGTGTGTGTGTGTGTGTGTGTGTGTGTGTGTGTGTGTGTGTGTGTCTGTGTGTGTCTGTGTCTGTGTCTGTTGTGTCTGTGTCTGTGTCTGTGTCTGTGTCTGTGTCTGTGTCTGTGTCTGTGTCTGTGTCTGTGTGTGTCTGTGTCTGTGTGTGTGTGTGTGTGTGTGTGTGTGTGTGTGTGTGTGTGTGTGTGTGTGTGTGTGTGTGTGTGTGTACCAGCAATCACATATATTGGAAAATGCTAAAATTATAGTTATAGAACTCCACTGGTGAAAAAGAAAGTTGGCTTTATCCTTTTAAAATACCTTTAGCATGCAATCAAATTTTGAACAATATTATAAAGACTTGATATTGGCTGGGATGGAACTCCATTCTGCTGGGCAACTTGCTGTTACAGTAAATGGAAAATTAAGATGCAGAGGAGAAGTATGGAGACTTGTGAAGTGACCTTACGGAAAGCATGTGTGCAAGGGATGGGCAGTAATCCATAAGCAGCAACTTGCAGAGAAGGGCAAAAATCAGAAATGCACTTCTGAGAGGTTTAGGAAGGAAACCCAATTTGTGAACATTGCTGTACAAGAACTGAGGATGAATCTGCCAATATTTTTATGAGAGTTTGAAATGCTCTGAGCATCAACAATATTTTTCATTTTTATATGAAAGGCACATTCAAAGATAATGAGGTGTCAGAACAGGCATTTGTTTTCACACTACACATAAAAAAAAAAAAAAAGAGTATACGGTCCACTCATAACTCAAGGCATTTACAGTGTGAGTGTCAGTGCTTCTGACATAAGGCTGGAAAGAGGCCATTTTCAGGGAACCTTGTTTAACTTGGATTGGTTCAGAAAGCGCACCCTTCCCTTTGTTGCCATTATGTCAAAATTATTTTCAAGACAACAAGCTTTGGAAAGATGTTACAACAAGGAGGTGACTGATAAGAAGCAAATCAGCATGAATATATGGTGAAATGTTCCACAGGTCAGATGTGGATTGTGCAAAGACTATTAAGTCAGAGCCTTCAGGAAAACACAAGCTGCCTGCTATCAATTAGGTATGGTTACAGTCAACAAACCACCCCGTCACAGAGAGGTGCTAATCCAAAGCTGGATAACTTGGTTACTGTTGAGCTGGACTGAAGGAATCTTAGCCTGCATTTTATCTGAACTGGCTTTTGACCTGGTTCTCAACAACAGATTGGTAGACATGCTGAAAAATATGGGAATATGGGCCAGGATAGTGAAGTACACCAGGAATTGTTTAGTGGTAGCTTACAGTGGTAGTGGTTATAGGACAGAGTCAAACAGAAACCAAGTACAATCTCACACTGGTGGGCACCCTAACAATTTCTATCCTGTTTATTTGTGACCAGCATAGTGCACAGGGTGGTAAAACAATAGACCTGTTTGTTGACAAAAGTCAGGTCAAAGCCATGTTCATGGACAAAGATCTTAGCTTCCAAACAGAAGTAATACATGACAGAATAGGATGAAAGTTTGAAGAGAGGATTCACAAAGAAACAAGACATTGATGCTACACTCTGAAGGGGTAACCCAAGGGCAAGTCAAACACTGGGTTGGAAGGGCTAAGGAAGTAAAAGACTTGGGCAGCATAATAACCTCTTTGGATGAAACTCGCTCTACAGTAAGAAAGAATAGACTCTACCAGATGCTAATCAACACACGCTGAGATGGAGCAGACTGAACTGGAGTAAAGACTACCCTCTCACTGCTCTTTCTACAGAATGCTGAGAGTGGCCCACTTAAACCAGCTTTCTGGAGAACATATAACCATGGAGATTAGGGTGCTACAGGAATCAGGAAGAACATTTATCAAGACTGAAACTGGTGAAGAACTTAAGAGGAAAGGAAAGGGATCAGGGATTTTAAGGATGCCCACACTGAGAAAGTAGGACAGGATAAACGCAACTTGGACACTCATTCAGAGCAGGATAATTAAGGTGTTAGGAATTAAACTGATAAGAACAGATACTACACTTGATCTTAGCCAAAAGGCTAAGAATGAGAAGAAAACGTACAGAATGGGCTACAGGAGGTAGCAGATTAAAAAACTGCACAAGGAAGCATTATAAATGAAAGGTAACAATGTTGTGGTATACTGAGAGATTTAACTGTCCATGAGGCTGGATGAATACAAGACGAGGAATGACCATGAAGGAACAATACAGAGGCTAGCGGTGGCACATCAACAGACTCAAGGTGCCAATGGCCTGCTTCAGACTGAAGCCTCTGAGAGTGTGTGTGTGTGTGTGTGTGTGTGTGTGTGTGTGTGTGTGTGTGTGTGTGTGTGTGTGTGTGTGTGTGTGTGTGTGTGTGTAGATTTTGAGCTTAAAAGGTCTGTAGTCATGGCAGTTTGTAAAGAATGAAAGAGACTTTTGATAGTGCAGAGTGGGTAATTACTCTGATTTGGTTTCCTCGATGGGGAAAAACCCAAATCATCATATTGGTGCAGAACCAACATTCATTTCTTAAAATGTATGACATAATAAATTTATCTAAAGGTGAATAATAAAATTACAAAACTTACAGCAATCAGCTGAATTTATTTTCAAAACATGCAATTTGATCTGATAAATGAGAACAGGGATAAGCAGCAAGAATTAAAACCCAATCCTTTAATCACTGGTCTCACTAAGCAAAATGTTATAAAGTCATGCCATACATCTTAGATCAAGCAAAAGAAAAGCAATTTACAGCACTGTAAAACTATATGAACATAAACCAGTTTAAATTTAAATTGTAGAAAACACAGTTTTGCCACCACACACCTCAGGACAGTTCTTTGTATGGTGAAGAAACAGACAGACTGCAATGAAACTGGTCAAAAACAGAAAAAAAAAAACAGAATCCAAAAGACTGCAGAATTAAAAAAAAATTAAGACACCAAGGTCAGACTTTAAAGGAGTGACATATGGATCCTTCCAAAAAATCTGTAAGCATCAAAAGCTCCATTCAGAAGAGTGACCCAAACTGCAGCGCTTGTCCACTGGTCCGAAGATAATGTTGGACAGTCACTAACAGTCATCAGTGCAGTTTTCATTACACTTGGCCATTTTATTATTTACTGTGTGGCAAACACAAGTAACATTACAATGTTATTATCTACATAAACCATGGTGCACTGCTGATCAACTTGTTTTATTGCTGTTCATACTTTCTTATTTTACAGATCTGCCCAATACCTAGTCAATGGGTGTGGCTTGATTTGCTATTTGAAGTTGCAGCAATGTTTTCGAAAGCTTCCACTATGCATCCCCTAGCATCAACTGGACCAAAAAAAAGGTCAAAGTTTTACTCTGATGAAAAGGTTAAAAATTATTTTTTGCAGTGGACAAGCCCTGTGTACCACCCATGTGAGGGATTATGAACCACCCTGACATCATCTTATTTATATATCCTAACTCTGTGGTTGTAGAACTGCAGACTAAGGACAAAGAGTCCACACAAAACTGCAATGCTACTGGCAAGCTAATAGAAAATGCACCAATGTCTTGTATGGAGTTTAGCCAGCTTTACATAACCTTCTGAAAGCAAGAGTTCTTTCTTCCATTCCAGACATGCTGTTCCTGTTTGCCTTTCATAGGTTCATAGGTAGGTACTAGGCTATTGGCCCCAAGGGCCTACGTAAGCCTAGCCAACAAGGTTCCCTGGCTTACGCTACCCAAGAAAATTATTTTCCTGTGCCACTGTCGAGCAGACACACAGAAGTGATCCCCGGGGTGTATTGCCCATCCACTCATCAAGATTTTTCTTGAAGAGTGCTAATGAAGAACTTTGCTTGACATGGATGGGTAGCCTGTTCCAGAGTATGGGAAGTCTCTGGGGCAGGAGTCTATCCCTCCAGCATGTCCTGTTCATTGTGGTGACAAGGTTTAGGTCCCTAGAGCATGTAGCTCGGAGGGATTGGGATTTCTTTAGATGTAGCATGTCCAACAGCTCTGGGTTTGACATAGCTTTATATGTTAGGCAGAGATCACCTTGGAGTAGGCGATATGCTACAGAGTAAAGCTAGAGTTTTTTGAGGTGGTCAGTGTAGGGCATTTGTTTGAGGCCAGTAATCCTCTTTGTGAGGTACTTCTGTGGCCTTTCCAGCTGCTGCAGATGTCCTGTGAGGTACATTCCAAAACGGGTGTTGTACTCTATAATGGGTCTAATGAGTGTCGAGTAGAGGGGAACAATGACCTCTTTTTTCCTGGATGAAAACCTTTTATGATGAGGTGTGCCACGTAGAAGGACTTCCTGACTACTGCAGCGATGTGACTATCAAAGGAGAGACTACTGTCCACCTGGGTCCCAAGGTCTCTTATTACGCATTCGGTGTTAAGTAGATTGCTGCCTATGCGGTAGTTCATGGGTACAGAGTTTTTACCAAAGGGGATGACACTGCAATATTTGGCATTGAGCTTGAGGCCATGGCTCTGACACCAGGCATCTGTCTCAGCAAGGCCCTTCTGTAGGATGTCCACATCATTTGGGGACTTGACTATGGCTCCTAGTTTGCAGTCATCTGTGAACTTTGTTAGCCTGTACTTCAGAGAAGTAGATACCAAACAGGAGAGGTCCCAGGACAGAATCCTGTGGTACTCCACTTGTCACTGCTTTGAGGTCAGATTTGGAGTCTGCAACTTTTACAGTGTGGGTTCTGTCAGTGAGCCAGTTGGCAACCCATCTTGTGACGTAGGGATTTATACCTAGTTTAGTGAGTTTAGCTATTATTCCAGAATGGGGGATGGTGTTGAAAGCCTTGGTGAGGTCAAGATTGGCTGTGTGAACCACCTTACCGTCATCTACGGCTTTTGGTGACTGCCTCAAAGAAGTCGATCAGGTTCAGGAGGCATGATCTGCCTTTCACAAACCCGAACTGGGTGGGATCCAGAGTTTGGAGGTTACCAATGTCTTTGAATATGAGTTCCATGATGATACGTTCCATGGCCTTGCAGACCAGGCTCGACAGGGTAATAGGTCGATAGTTCCCGGGATCAGTGGTGGCTCCCCCTTTGTGGAGTGGGACAACTGTTGCCGTGTGCCATTCAGTGGGCGCAAAGCCTGATGCAAGGCTATTATTGAACATGGTGCACTTGTCTAATAGATATGGAAGCCTTTTGCTTGCTTGTCAGCTAGGACATAGAACTACAAGAGACTATTTTTTTCTGTTTTGTGATAAAGCAGAATTGTGCAAGATTTCAGGACTTGGAATGCTGAGGATGACATGAGCTTACAGAAAGGCACTGCTGTTACTGGATTGCCTTGGACTTCTGAGTTTGACAGCTGTTGTAAAATACTTTGCCAATGTTTTAATTCACCTTTTAGATAGTGTAATGTAATTGCTTTTATAGTCTTAGTAGACTGTATTGTGTTATTTAACACAATATTGATCTGTATTTTGTCTGGTTCCATTATTTTGTGCTCCACATGTAAAGTACTTGGGAAGTAAGTATGAAAATAAACCTGAATGATAATGGACTTCCACCCGAGTTTCATGTACCAGATACAATACGTAACAGTATCACCCAAGTTTCATGTACCAGATACAATACGTAACAGTATCACCCGAGTTTCATGTACCAGATACAATACGTAACAGTATCACCCGAGTTTCATGTACCAGATACAATATGTAACAGTATCAGCCGAGTTTCATGTACCAGATACAATACGTAACAGTATCACCCAAATTTCATGTACCAGATACAATACGTAACAGTATCACCAGAGTTTCATGTACCAGATACAATACGTAATAGTATCACCCGAGTTTCATGTACCAGATACAATACGTAACAGTATCTTCCTTTGATGCTTTTTTATCCATCCTAAGATGCAAAAAGAATACTCTTCTGTTATTTCTTTCTTTGCACAAGGAAGGTCTGAGCATCAATTCTGAGTCAACCTTAAACTAGAAATACCAGGACGCTTTCCTTTCTGTGACTGGTGGTCAGGTTGGCCCAGCTACAGCTCTCTTGAAACCACTTGAAAGTTTCGAGTAAATGTGTCAGGAAATATGACATGACCCATTTTGTACAGTTACTGATTTTAAGTACAAAACATGCATAACATTGTTTTCATGTAATGTGTGGTACTTTAATATTAGTTTACAAGTGGAGACAGTGGACATGCCGGGTGGGGGCATTACCCAAAACACCAACTGAACTAAATATAGCTCTGTTGAAGGAATTTGAAATGTTCCAGCAACTTCCAAAGGAAAATATGTTATGACACAGTTACATAATGTATTTTGCTATTGATTTTAAGTATAAAAATACATATGGCATTATTTTAATGCAATGTATAGCATAAGTGGGTAATAGTTTAATTTTGTGTGCTGGGGGGGTTAACATAAATCCACTGAAGCAAAATGTCACTATTCTGAAGGTAGATGCAAGATCTCTACTTCTGATGTAATATCTCAAAGGATCTACATTCTGAACATGCACGTTATATAACCACTGCAAATAAAACCTAAGTAAAATGCGACATGTCAGACTGTCACTCTGAAATGTCTATCAAACCCTGCATTTGTGACCTATGTATGGCAGGGATTAGTTTACCCACCTTGACAGTTGTCAATAAATCTTTCAGGGAATTATGCTTGGATACTCAGATAAAAAATGCACAAAAATGCCATTCCAGTTTTAATGGTTTATGTACAATGCAATGTTAACATCCAGGATCATTACAGGGTTTTTTTGTGGTGTTACTGTTCCATGCACCACCATTTTTCCAGTGACAGAAAACATTATTATCGTGGAGAAAAAATACATGATAATTTCTTCTGATGTAATACCATCTAAATGTAAATATACTCTTGACAAGTAAAGAATTCTCCATCTGAACAAAGTCATGTACACATCCCTTTCAGAACCCAAATATAATGTAAACGGGCAGATTTATCAGTGCATAAACCGCAACATTTATCTATGTAATCTTGTTCTAAATGGGTATTTCTACTGTAAAATAACACACTGTCTCAGAATTACAATAAGCCTTAACATTTTAAAACAAAACCTTATCTGTCTCAAATGAGATTAATGCAAATATGTATATTATAAATACACAATATAGACAAATCTGGAATTGTACATATTCAAGTATAAACAGAATATCTGAATTGATTGATTAAGTTTATTAGCGTTGACTGTTATTTCAGTTTTGTTGCATGTAAATAAATGAATTATTCTTAATCCGTTAAATCCTTTCATTTTAAGAAGAAATTTTTAAATGTCTGTATTGTTTATTCTGAGAATTTTGCTCAGCAAAAAAGCTACTGCTTTACTATCTTATCAAGTAATACAGCAACACAAATATGTCATAGTTCAGTAGATGGGACAGTTACCTACAAAACAGCATAATATTCCTGTAGTCCTTGCCTTACTTGACAAAGTAACCTTCAACAATCAATGTCCCCCAAGGACATACCAATTTGTTCTAATGGCTCACTATTAAAATAACTGCTTCCTTTCTAGCAGGACAAAAAGTCACATTTTAGTAGGTTTAAGGACAATCTGTGCATGTAGGCCTGTCGTCTACAGTCAGACTTATAACATGCTAAGACACCAGTGGTAACCATATTTCAGTTACCCAAATGGATGCTTTCTCAAAGTCAAATGTGAATATTTAAGAAATGTTGAAATGCTCCAATATTTTACTTTAGCAGTACAACTTGATCATTCTAGTAACATTACTTAAAAACTCAGACACTTGGGGATACTATGGACCTGCACTGGATTCCATGTCAATGTAGCTGCCATGTATCAGCTCGGTAAGCTTTGTGCAGGAGTGCACACACCTGTTGCATGGTGCACCTGTTGCTTCTTATTGTTTACCACCTGATACTGTTTCATTCACCTTTGTAATTAGCTGCGGGCAGCTGCTACATGGTGCATCAGGGTTATATTAATACATTGCACTGTATAACAACCTTCTAGTCTGAAGTGCTGTTCTTTATCTAAAAAATCAAAGTAGTCCCAAAGGCAAATGATGTTTGTAAATAGCCAGGTAACTGACATTCAGAACACTGTAAGTGGACGGTTATTAGAACAGTCTAATTGACACTGGCGATGAAGAGGAGGGAGAAGGCAAGTGTTTTTTTCTCATTTTCTTCTTCTTGTCCATGACTGCACAATGGTGGGAGTTAATGCATATACATACATTGGTCTACCTGGAAAGACTGAAATTCAATACTACCGAATGCGAGAAGACTGAGACAATATTGCAGAATTTATTTATTTATTTATTTATTTATTTAAATTTATTTACCAGGAAATTCCGACTGGATGCAGGTCCTTTTTCAGCGGATGCCCGGGGAGAAAAGCTCCACATCATGTACATGATAAATAGATACACAAAGTTGCAGCAATAGTAAACAACATTACAGGTTGTTGGCTTTAATACAATAACAAGATATTGATTATCAATGGTATATACAGTAAATGTTGCAAGTTAAGATGGTTTGTCATTTATAATATTAGTAACAAAGTTGCCACACAAGATTTAGCTAATTCTGACTGCGGTTAGTAGTGGCAGTAGTATAGTTAAGAGTCTAGGTGGGGGGGTAAGGGTGGGGGTGTTAGTTTGGATTAGAACAAGGATAAAGCCAGTGCAAATTTAAGTGGAATTTGAGCGCAGTCTTGAAAAGGCTGCTGAAAGGCACAGTAGTTATAGAGGGCGGAAGATTGTTCCAAAGTTTAGATACGGTACATGAAAATATGGCTTCTCCTGCTGAGTTTTTGGGTTTGATAACAGTGAGTTGATTTTTGTTGCATGATCTAGTGGAGTCATAGGTCTGGAGAAGGGTTTGAAGGGAAGGTATGTTATGGGGGTGGTTAATAAGTTTATGAGCGAGGGTGAGTTGATTGAAGTGAAGGAGTTGTGAGAGTTCTAGCCAGTTTAGTTCTTTAAGGGAGATACAATGATGACTGCGATAGGAAGCTCCAGTGGCAAATTTAGCAATTTTGTTGTAACAAGCTTCCAGCTTGTGTAGGTCTGTCTGTCTGTCTGTCTAAGGTTGGTAAGTATGGGGGATGCATAGAGTAGGGTGGAGATTAGCTGGGAATTGGCTATGGAGATTCTAGCCACCTTGGTTAGGAATTGGCAGCTTCGATATAATGCACCAAGATTCTTGTGAACTTTTTTTATTGTGAGAGATATGTGAGTGCCAAATCTAAGTTTGTTGTCTATTTCCACACAGAGTAATTTTGTGTGTTCTGATGGAGAGATGATGGCATTCTCTTTGGCGAGAATGTTGAAGTGGGGGGTGTTTTGGAAGGTTGGAACAGAAGATGTTTTGTCTTACTTGGGTTGAGTAGGAGCTGAGCATTGGATAGCCAGCTTTCTACAGAAGAGAATGACTCCTGTGTGATTTGCTGCAGTTCTAGTAGAGTGGGGGCAGAGCAGATGAGAGTAGAATCATCTGCGTACTGTGGAACCAGTTGCAGGCTGATTGTGAGAAGGAGCGGTTGGGGAGAGTAGAGAGTAATAGCTCATGAGATACCATGTCAAAGGCCTTTGAGAGATCTAGAAATATGGCAGTAGAGAAGAGGCCATTGTTTTTGTGATGAAGTATAGTGTTGGTGAAGGAGAGCAGAGTGGAGGTAGTGCTGTGATATGGCCTGAAACCATGTTGGGTTGTGGAGAGGAGATTATTAGTTAGGAGGTAATTGGAGACCTGGGTGTTGATACATTTTTCAAGTATCTTAGAGATAGGGGAGAGGATAGCAATGTGGTGGTAATTGGAGAGGTTACTGTGATGGCTTAGTGGTTAACTACTGTGAGGGGGTGCTTTTGTGAAGGGGAATGATGTGGGATATTTTCCATATCGAGGGAACATAGCCTTCTGTTATGGAACGGTTGATTAGAATTGGAATTGGGTAGGCTAGTGTATCAGCTGCAATTTTCTAGTATTCAGAGGGGAGGTTGTCAGCTGCGAGTTTGGTGGGTTTAAGTTTTGACAATAGTCTTTTTATGTTGGAGGTAGGTACTGAGGTGAAGAAGAAAAGAGGAGTGTGGGGTTTAGGGTTAGGAGTTGGGGGTCTGTTGCAAGGAAGTGTTTGTTTAGAGATGTTATACTTTCAGTGAAGTGTTTGTTGAAGGATTCAGCAATACTGCTGGAGGAGGGGGGAATGGATGGCTAGGGGGGTATCAACCTTCCCTGGGTGGAGGATAGTGTTAATAGTGGACCAGAATTGCTTAAGGTTGTGGCTGGTAGAGCTTAGGGTGGATTTATAGTACAGGGATTTGTCTAATTTTATTTGCTTTTTGGCTTTACTGCACAGATCAAGGAATGATTGCCTATCTGAGTTATTTTTTGTTAGTCGTCAGTGTTCCCAGGCCTTATCTCTGAATTTCATTAGGGTTCTGGTGGTCTTTTTGTAACCATGGGGCATGCCTGGATCTGACTTTGGCATTTCTTACAGGAGCGAGGGTGTTTAGGATGGAGAGGAAGGTACTGTTGAAGAAGTGGACAGCCTCATCTAGGTTGAGGTATTTTACTGGTGACCAGTTAATTGTTTGCAGGGAGGAGATGAAGGAGTTGGGGCTGAAGTTGGACTAGTTCCATATTTGCCTGTGGATAATGGGCTTCAGACTGTTTGTGTGGTGCCAGATTAGGAAAGTGGAGGAGTGGTCATTAAGACGGTCAGGTAAGCAGCCTGCTAGGTAACAGTGAGGGGCTTTGTTGACTGGGATCCAGTCAGGTAAGGCAAGATTGTTAGGGTTTTTGTTGATTCGGGCAGGGGATTGGATGAGTTGAGTGAACCCATGGAGATTAAGGTGAATGGTTGGGAGATTGTTATTACAGGATAGCCAGTTGATGTTAAAGTCGCCGAGAATGATGGTTTCCTGGGGTAGAGATAGAGTAGCCCAGCTCAAGAGATTTTCTAGGGGTGTAATATTTTGCCCTGGTGGGAAATAGCATGCTATGATATTGATTGTTTTGTTTGAGTTTAGTTTGAGATTGGCATAAAGGATTTCTTCATTTTTGTGGTGAGGGGCAAATGTGTTCAGGAGTTGAATATTGAGGTGGTGTTTAAATATCAATGCTACAATACCTCTTTTTTTGGACAATCTGTCTATGCGAAGGATGTTACATTCAGGTGGAAGTATTTCCTCACTTTAGATTTGTGGTTTGAGCTAGGTTTCAGTTAGGAAGAGAATATCTGGGGAATATATGCATATGCTGGCATGTAGTTCTTTGATTTTATTGCACATGCTTCTGATGTTTAGAGACATTACAAGTAGGTCTGTTGTTTTTTTGTTGGCTAGGAATTGAGTTGTGGGGGGGGGGTTTGCTTGGACTAGGGTTTGTGGTTGGGTTGGATTTGGGAGGACCAGGGTTTGGATGGATGTCTCCAGTGAGGGCTAGTTTACAGAGGGTGTTTAGGATATATTTAGTATTTAATCTACTAGATTCTGATAACTCCTAACAATTTGGCTAGTTAGACACTTAACCGTGCAATCTTTAGCCTGGGGGGGGTCTAGCCCGCTCCGTTCGCTAGGCTCACTTCAGTCCCCTCCTTGCCCCCTATTCTACTAGAATCTAGTAGAGACTTTTCCGGTCAACAAATGTTAAATAAATAAATAAAAATATTTTATATACATAGTAAATTGCTTATGGTATCTTAGGGATATTTTATTTCTGAGTGTGTTAGGTGTTTGGTAATGGAGTGTGTGTATTGGGAGGATGATTTTGGTAGCAGGGGTTGTGTAGTTAGTGTAAATGTTTGAGGGAGGGTGTTGAGAGAGTACAGTGGAAGTTGTTGGGGCATGAGACTGTGGAGCCTTGGTAGGATGTAATGTGAGCTAGAACTAAGCAGGTTAGGATTGTTATTATATTAGGTAGTAGCATGATTGTGTTGGATGTAGGGGGAGGGGGTGACTAGTGATGTAGCCTAATTGGTGATAATTGGGGTGGGGGTTAAGGCAAAGAATAAATGCAGAGGTACTGGGGGTGGGTGGGAATAGGGGGCAGGGATGGGACTGAAGTGAGCGTAGTGGGCTAACCCCCCCCCCCCCGGCTAAAGATTGCACAGTTAAGTGTCTAAATAGCCAAATTGTTAGGAGTTATCAGAATCTAGTAGAGAAAAACAATCTATAGACCTGATTTCAGCTGTGTCCTTTCTGGGTAGATACCTAATTTGAAGCAGACAAAAAGTGTCAGTTTAAGTACCTTTTTGCCTCTATGTTTACAAGTGGGCAATTCCAGTGTATCTACTGGGTTACCTTTTTTTTTGCCTAGAGCTTTATCTTGTTTTATTGATGACTAAAAAGAAAAAGTATAACTGGGGAATGTATTTACAGCTGATGGGGGTGGGGAGTAGCTGCTGTCCCTAGCCTCAGGTAGAGCCAGTTATTTCTGCTTTAGACCAGGTACTTTCTACAGTAGCATGCTAAGAGGGAAATGTAGCTAGACACCTACAGTAACTTATTTTCTTTTTAAAGCCCTTGAGTCCTTGCGGCTGGTTTCTTCACTGCAGATGCGGTCAATGGCCAAGGATTCAGCAAGTGGGGGACTGACAGAGAATCCATTCGCAGGGACAGTGGTCACTAAATGAAAAGATGGAGACAAAAATAATTATTACGTTAAGGTCTCTGAAAGGGGAATGAGAGAGAAGTGCTTTAAAATGTAACTGAAATAGTAAATTATCATCCAGGCAGGAAGGGTATTGGGTTTAAGAGTAGCAGTATGTTACACTATTAACACAGGTACAAAGTGTTTAGTAAAAAAGGCTCAGGCAACTGTTATGAATACGCATATGAAGCCCTTGACATGAAAAAAAAAAAAAAACACCTTAGTGTTATGAACCTGATAATTTAGGTAGCCCATGAATTTAAAAAGAGACAGTTCTAGCATAGATATAGCAGTAGTAAACTATCACAGCACTTGTATATAACAGTACTTAAATATTGCAACACAGACATTTACATTTCTACATTGCTATAATATTTCTCATGGTACAGCAGTTAAAACAACTAAGGCTCGCTCTGACCTGGCAGCAAAACAAGACTTTTAACCGTAATATGGTGCTCCGTATTTAACTTATGCTTTCCTTCAAAATGAATCACAGAACACTCAGTCACACTGCTTAGCATCTATTTTAACTAAAACGTATGTACTAAACAAAAGGGATGAGGAGTAGCGACCCAATTTGATACTATAGCATCTGTAAGTGCTAGCAGCACGAAGCACACTAAGCACCAAGTCAGACTGGAAAATGATACTTTGTAACACTTTGTCCACGACTTGTATAAATAGGAGACCAGTTCTGCAACAGTAGCAATGCTGACAGAAACAAAGCAATAGAACAATTGAGCTTGTACAGACCTTATCTACAATATAAAAAGTAAAGCTCAAACACTTACAATGAGATACTCCACAAGCTGAAGGGAATGGGCAGCTGCTGTGAGTAAGCCAAGATGGCTCCAGGGGTTTAAAAAAGCTTTGCTGGGACAATATTGGAGGAGTGGAAGTGGTCACAGGTAATGTGAAGTAGTTAGTTCTTGTAGAAAATCACACTCAGGAGAAAGTGAGCAGCAAATGCTGCAAAAAAACAATCTATAGACCTGATTTCAGCGATGTCCTTTCTGGATAGATACCTAGTTTGAAGCAGACAAAAAGTGACAGTTTGAAGCCCCCCAGGCTAAAGATTGCAGAAACCTCGCAAGAATGAAGACTCGGAACACTGGAATTTTACTGAGGGAAAAGAATGTACAGTTGTGTACACTTACCATAAATGTAGATGTTTGAGTCTACTCACTGTCGCAGTTATCACCTGTGGGTTATCCTTGGTGTGGTAGCCCTTAGCCGGCCCGAATACCAGAGTCACTGTTTTTCCGCATCGGCTGCTGTCGCTTGTTGACTGATGTCAGGTCGTCAGTGCTATAAAGCAAGGCAGCCGACTCCATTACATCAGTTTTTCTTGCCCTAACCAGTCACAATCTCCCGGAAATATGATAAAGTGGTCCTGGTGGCTAAAATCCACTGTAAGAAGCTTATGTCTCCCTAAGGAAAGAGAATATAATGGGGAAGGAGGGAGGGAAACCAGGACTGCAACAGTGAATACACTCGAACATCTACATTTATGGTAAGTATACACAACTGTAGTATGTTCTTCGTGTTTCACTGTTGCAGTCATCACCTGTGAGAGGATTCCCAAAGCTGAGGAGAAGAGTGGCAGGATTAGTAAGAGACCTAGGCCTGGGTCAGCATGCCCTGCAGAAATGCACAGCCAAACCCTGCCCTAGCCTTAGAGAAAAGAGGTAGGTGGTAATGCTTTGTAAAGGTATGGACAGAAGTCCAGGTGGCAGCTTCCAAGATGTTCCTGGTGGGAACTCCTCTGAGGAATGCTGTGGAAGTGGAGGCTGCCCTAGTGGAATGGGTATGAATAGACTTAGGGGGCGGTTTCCCATGTAATCTGTAGCAGAAATGGATACAGTGTGATATTCGTTTGGAAATGGTTTGCTAGGAAATGGGCTTCCCCTCTGCCTCTGGGGCAAAACTGACAAGAAGTTGGTTTGTTTTCATGAAGGGTTTAGTACAGTCCAGATGGTATCTGAGCTGTCTGTTCACATCTAGTGAGTGCAGAATTATTTGCCCCCTATTTTGAAGGTTAGTAAAGAAGGTGGGTAGATGTATGGCCTGGTTGAGGGTCACATTAGATACCACCTTGGGCATAAAGGAGGACTTAGTCCTCAGGGAGACCCTGTCTGATAGCCAGTAGGAAAGCAGTCTTCCAGGAGAGGTATCTCAGTTCTGTTGAAGCAGCAGGTTCGAAGGGTCGTAAGGTTTATTTATTTATTTTTTATTTATTGCATTTGCTTACCGGGAAAGTCCACTGGGCCTAAAAGAGCCCATTTTCATTGGAGGCCCGGGGAGAAAAACTCCGACAAGAACATAGATGCAGAAAAAAATTAAACATTAATTGGTACAGAAGCAGAAACAGCGTTACACATAGTGGTTACAGTAATATATACAGAATATATACATAAAAGCAGGAATTTAGTTGGTTGCCAGATGAATTCGGAGTGGTAAAAAACAGAGATAAATTAATCAGCATTACTGTACCAGTATCAACAAGTGATGAAAGAGAAAAAAATAATAAATATGGAGAAAATATCATCAGCCACTAGTAGTAAAAAGCATAGGCGTTTAGTTATAAGAACAAGGAAGAGTTTAGGTTATAGAGCAGGTACACAGCCAGGAAGAGTTGAGATGATTTTTCAGTGTTTGTTTGAAGGTGGTGGTGCTGCCTGTGTTTCTTATAGAAGGAGGAAGTGAGTTCATAGTTTGGCAACAGTGAAGGAGTAGAGCAGTTGACCAGCCGGTAAGGTGTTTTTCTACTTTTAGAAGTAGATGATTTTCAAATCTTAGTTGCCTGCTGGGTTGGTACTTGGCAAGTAGAGTTGAGAGTGCAGGACAGTCTGTGGGTCTGTAGATTATTTTGTGCGCTGTAGTTAATTGGGTGAATGAGAGATGGTGGGGGAGTTCCAGCCAGCCTAACTATTTCAGTGAGTTACAGTGGTGGGATGACAATTTGTCCTTGGTGGCAAATTTGGCTATTCTGTTGTAACACATATGAAGTTTGGATTTTGTAGAATTTTGGATATTAGTGAGGAGAGGGGCACCATAAAGGAGACAGAGTAATAAAAATGTAGTTGCAAGGGTTTGTCTAGTAGAGAGGCTAAGAAAGTGATGGTGTCTACACAGCATACTGAGTTTTGGTGTGTTTTTTGATGTTACTGTTTATGTGTAGGTCAAAGTTTAGGTTTTCATCCATAATAATGCCTAGTAATTTAATGTGTGGGACGACTTCTATAGTAATATTGTCTTGGGCTTGTATACTGAAGAGTTTTTTATCTAAGGGAGTGGTTTTCTTAGGGGTAGAAAATTACTAGTTTAGTTTTTTTTTGGAATTAGGGCAAGATGACTGTTAAGCATTCAAAATTCAATAGAGATGAGGGCCTTCTGGGTGATCTGTTCGAGTTCAGAGCTGGAATTTGCAGGGCATATTATTGTAGAGTCATCAGCATACCGGATTACTGAGCATTGTGGGAGAGTGGTGTGAAAGTTGTTAATCAAGATGCTAAATAAGACAGGACCAATTGTGGACCCTTAGGGTACCCCTGTGGAAGTATTGAGGAAAGAGAGAGTAAGACTGTTGCCATTTGGTGGACTGCTGCCTAGTGGAGAGATAGCTACTGAACCATTGTAGGGTAGGTGGGGAAATGTGGAGGGTAGATAGTTTAGAGAGGAGGATAGTGTGGGAAATGTCCCAGGCTGGCGTGGGTGGCCTTCTGGGAGGTCTGATATTAGAAGCCGCTCTGAGGAATTGTTTAATCAAAGGACGTGAGAACAGGGGCTAATCTGTATCAAAATGAGTTGAAATGGCTGAGGCATGGATTTTAATAGAAGAGAAGGAGAGAACACTATTGTGTAACTCTGCTAGGTAGTCCAGGATAAGATGGATGGAAGGTTATGAAGAATTGCACCCCCTGGACTGGCTCCAGGAGCAGAATCCTTTCCATTTCCCTGTGTAAGATTTTCTGGTGCTGGGCCTTCTGGCCTCTGTGATAATGCCTAGGACCTGTTTGATTAACAGGGGCCCCCTGTTTTCCTGTAGAGTATTAGCCAAGCTGACAGTTTGAGAGTCTGCAAGTCTGGATGCAGAATCACTCCCCCCACCCGAGTCAAGAGGTCTGAGATCAGAAGAAGCTGCCTGGGAGGCTGTAAGGTCAGGCTGCACAGTAAGGGGTACCAATGCTGTCTGGACCAATCCTGGAGCAATGAGGATGGCCTTTGGTCTCTCCTCCCTTATCTTGATCAGTACCTTGGGAATAAGAGGTAGATGAGGGAAAGTGTACACAAAGAGGGAGTTCCAGGGGAAGGTCAAGGCATCCACCTTCCAAGCTAGGTGGTGATGCTCTCTGGTACAGATTAATTTCAGCTGGTGATTGAGGTGCGAAGCAAACAGATCCACCTCCGGAGTTCCCCAATCTTGAGTGAATTGCAAAAAGATTTTTCTGTGGAGCTGCCATTCATGGGGGTCCAGTAAGTTTCTGCTTAAGTGGTCTGCCAGGGTGTTGTTGATCCCTGGTAGGTTTTGGGCTATTAGGTGTAATCCCAAGGAGGAGGCTGTCAGCCAGAGGTTCATGGATAGCTTGGCACAGAGAGTAAGATTGGGCCCCTCCCTGTTTGGTGATGCACCACATTACTGTGGTGTTGTCTGTTTTGATAAGGAGAACCCTTGGCCTAAGATGGGGTTTGTAGGATGTCTGAGCCTTTTGTACTGCCATCATTTCCTTCTGGTTGATGTGTAAGGGAAGGTGCTGGGCATCCCAAAGACCTTGGCTGCACCTTCCTGCTAGGTGAGTGCTCCAAGCAATGTCTGAGATGTCAGTGGTGATAGTCTGCCCGGTTGTGCAGAGGATGAAGGGAAGACCATTGTTCTTGGCACAGGCACCTACCCACCAGAGAAACTCAGCCCTTATATAGGGGATCAGAGGAAGAGAGATCTCTAGAGGCTGAGAGTGCTGACACCAAAGGTTCTTTAGATACCACTGAAGTTTTCTCATGTGATGCCTGGCCAGAGAAATTAGAAGGATGCAAGATGCCATGTACCCCAAGGCTTGCAGGAACTTCCTTGCAGTGAGGTGACTTCTGGAAGCCAGCTGGGTAAAGTAGAGAGGCAGGAAGCTCTGCTTTTCTAGGGATAGGAAGTCCATTTGGGATGCTGTGTCCAGCAGTGCTCCCAAGAAAATCATCTTCCTGGAGGGTGTTTGCTTTGATTTCTTCTCATTGAACATGAACCCTAAGGAAGTTAGGAGGGTTTTGACAAAGAGGAGGTCCTGGAGCAGCTTTTCTTTCCACTATGCCTAAATGAGGCAGTTGTCCAGATAAGGGTAAATCTGTACATTTCTCTGTCTGCAAAATGGTATGGACGGGGCTAAACATTTGGTGAATACCCTGGGAGTAGTAGATAAGCCAAAGGGTAGCGCAGAGAACTGAAAGTGTTTTGAGTCTGCTCTGAAGTGCAGGAATTTCCTGCAGTATTCCCTTATGGGGATGTGGAGGTAGGCATCTTTTAGGTCTATGGTCACTAACCAGGCATTTTTTGTCAGCATAGGCAGCAGCTGCTGCAAAGGTAGCATTTTGAATTTGGGGACCACCAGGGAGGTGTTCAGAATAGATAGATCTAGGATGGGGTGCCAAGTGTCCTCTTTCTGGAAACAAGGAATAGTCTGGAATAAAAGCCTTTGCCTATTTGATCTGAGGGGACAGGTTCTACTGCCCCTTGGGATATGAGAGTATGGACTTGTTTCAGTGCCTCCACCCACTGATTTGGAGGTAAGCCTGGGTACCCTCTTGGAATTGGGAGTTCGTTGAAAGAGAATTTGTATCCCTGAAAAATTATCTTTAAGACCCATTGGTCCTTTGTAACAGAAAGCCAATTTTCTTTGTAGAGGGAGAGCCTTCATCCTAGTTTTTGGTGAGTGAAAACAGGGCAGAGGGGGATGGAGTCATTGAGAGGTTTTGACATAGAGGGATGGCTTAAAACTCCATGCCTTTGGGGCGGACGTGGTCCACTGTTTAGTTTTCTGCTGTCTCTGGGAAAGGGGCCTGGAAAGTCTGTCCCTGCGGGGCTTACTTTGCCCCTGTCTGCTAGGTGCAGGAAAGGACCAGTGCATAGAGGGAAAGTTCCTGCTGAACCTGGGAGGTTGTACCTGAAGGAAATCTTTTACTGTTTGCATAGATTTTGCTTTGTCTTCCATCTTTTTAAGCATCTCTTCTGCTTTTTCCCCAAACAAGCAATCCTTATCCAGGGGTACATCAAGTAATTTAGACTTGACATGATCAGGGAGAGGTTGTTCCTTCAACCATGCATGTCTCCTAATAACAGATCATGACACTGCTGCCTTGCTTGAGGCTTCTAGAGCGTCATATCCACAGTGTATGGAGTGTGTGGCCACTTAACAAGTAGAGTGCAGTAAATCTGCTAACTCTTTAGAATTGGCACAGTCAGGAAAGGTAGAAATCTTTTGCTTTAATAGTTCCAAAGTGTGTTGTTAATATTTTAGCATGTGGAACTGACAGTTGAGTGCTCTGATAGCTAAGGTTGCAGAGGTGTAAACTTTTTTGCCCCATCTGTCCAGAGCTCTGGCATCCTTGTCAGAAGGAATGGGATTCTTAACAGAGCTAGCCTTAGCGCCTTTAGGTCATTATGTAATGACATCCAGGTCTGCAGCAGGATTTCTGTACAGGTATTTGTGAGAAGCCGGTACTCTGTAATACCTGTCGGGTTTACTGGGAGCAGGTGGGAGGGTGTCAGAGTCCAAGCTGGATTCATGGAAAACATCATCCACCACCTCTAAGATGGGGGGATGGCCAAGTAAACTCTTTTATTCTTTTCTTAGACTGAAGGAGGTCCTGGGATTCCCAGTGGAAACGTGCCCTGAGGGTGTGAAGGGTTTCCCCAAAGGAAAGATCTTCTGGTGGGGAGGCAGAAGGAATGGATTCCTCTGCATCTCAATCCTCATAACCAGTCAGAGGTGGTTGTTCCTCTTCAAAATCTGAATAATCAGATTCCTCAGAATCCTGTTCTGTCAGTATTTCAGGAGAAGGATGTTTTTTCCTTTTAGAAGTTGTGGCCTGACTGCCCTTGAAAAGGGAGACAAGATCCTCCGCCATTTTAAGCATTTGAGCTTGGGGTTGGTGCAGCAGGAGTAAGATGGTGGCTAAAGGTAAATTTTCTAGGAGTGGCCTGGCTTCTAGGGCTAAGAGTATCCATTGACCTCAGAGAAACAGTAGTCAGATGAGAAGACGTTTTTGTCTAGATTCAGTAGTGTGAAAGGCCTCCTTGGAAGCTGGTGCCTGCATCGCAGCTCCGGACCCAACCGAGGCAGAGACAACCAAAATCTTGGAAGACGAAGAAGATTTCTGCGGCATACCGGACTCCGAAAGGATCTCGGTAGAGGCCTGCGTGTATAATTTATCGGGCATCAGGGGCTCCAAAAGTGCCTCAATGAATTCCGGAGAACTGATGACCTGCTTAGCGGTAGAGCCGTTGGACGGCTTAGCCTTGTGTGGCCTGTCTCTATCTTTATCTCTACATTTTTTCGGAATGTCTACAGATTGTTGGCTGATGGATACCATTTCGGAATGCCAAGACGGAAGACGAAAATACCTGTCTTCAATAAGAGCTCTACGACGAATGGTTCTCGTGTTAAAGAGGGCACAGAACCGGCAATGGGGGACGTCGTGGTCAGGGCCTAAACAAGTGGTGCAGTAAGAATGGAAGTCTTGGTGTGGTATCTGCTTTCCACAGGCGAGACAATTGTTAACTTTTTCAGACATCGGTCAGTGCAAGAAAAAAGGATCCCCATCGGGGTATTTAGCTTTAGACATTTTCAGCTGTAATTCAAACTCTGGTAGCGACTGACCTGCATACTTGCGAACTGCTTCTGCTATGGGCTCCGCGGCAAGAAAGACTGATGTAATGCTGTCGACTGCCTTGCTTTATTGCACTGACGACCTGATGTCAGTCAACAAGTGTCAGCAGCCAATGCAGGAAAAACATTGACTCTGGTATTCGGGCCAGCCGAGGGCTACCACAGCAGGGGTAACCCACAGGTGATGACTGCAACAGTGAAACACGAAGAACATCCACTTGGCTACCATAGCAAACTTTTCCCTTTCCCCACTGTAATGCGATCTCGGAATTGGTATATTTACTTGGGGGGGTGAGGGGCAAAGCCCCCACATATGTGGGTTTGATTTGGTTCAGTTATTGTTTTTTGTGGTGATGAACCAGTGGTGCTTTTACAGGATAGACTAGTAACAATGAAAAGCACACTGGTGTTACCCACATAAAATCACCAACCTTTTATTACAGATACAAAACTTCACTGACTAAGCGCTTTCAACCTGGTAGGGCATCTTCAGAGTCAGTCTATACATTTAGTGATAATCATTATATACTTTTGGTGGTCATCAATGTAATCAAGGCTAATTGAATGCAATAAGTCACATCATCTAAAGTACAGTTTTGTACCTACCATAAATGTAGATGTTCGAGGATTCCATTGCTGCAGTCCTTACTATTGGGTATAGTCCGCGTCCAGTCGGCCCGAATACCAGAGTATAACGCCGGGTCATGTCGCCTTAGACTGACGTCAGTACGTCAGGGGACTAATGCGCATGACCGACGTCATATCCTCAGTCTTTTCTTGCCCCAGATGTCAGAAGACCCTAAAAAGACAAGGCCCAAAATACCTGCACCAAAAACATGTACAATATATACAAGAATATATACAAAATATAAGCATGTAAACTCACCTACATAACCACCCCTAAACACAGAGGGGAAGGAGGAGGGAGGACTGCAGCAATGGAATCCTCGAACATCTACATTTATGGTAGGTACAAAACTGTACTATGTTCTTCATTTTCCATTGCTGCAGTCCTTACTATTGGGTAGAATCCCAAAGCAGAGGTAAGGGAGGCTGGCAAATTATAAAGAAGTAGGAGCTGACAACATGCCTTGCAAAACAGCTGTGGCAAAAACCAGCCCTAGACTTAGAGTAGATAGGAAGGTTATAATGCTTAGAGAAAGTATGCACAGAACTCCAAGTAGCTGCTTCCAAAATATCCTTAGTTGCCACCCCCCTTAGAAATGCTGTTGAAGTGGCAGTAGCCCTAGTGGAATGAGGCCTAATCCCAGCTGGAATCTCCTTGCCATGATGGGAATAACAAAATGCAATGCAAAAGCCAATCCACCTAGAAATAGTTTGTTTTGACACAGGCTTGCCCTGTGAACTCCAAGCAAAAGAAACAAACAACTGCTGAGACTGCCTAAAATCCTTAGTCCTGCTCAAATAATAACGCATGATTGCCTGTGTACATCTAAAGTGTGCAAAATCTTTTCCCTTTATTTTGGGGTCTGCATAAAACGTAGGCAAATGAATAGTTTGGTTTAAAGCCACACTAGAAACCACCTTAGGCATAAAGGAAGGATTAATGCGTAATGATACCCTATCCTCATGGAAAATCAAAAGGGCTCTACTGCATAAGGGCCTGCAACTCAGACACCCTCCTTGCAGAAGTAATAGCCAACAGAAAAGCAGTCTTCCATGAAACCACAAGTATTTCAATTCAGCAGTAGCTGCAGGCTCAAAAGGTTGTAGAGTAAGTTTTTCCAACACATAATTGAGATCCCAAGCAGGAGCAGAAGCTCTACGTGGGGTCTTATATTCTTTGCCCCTCTAAGAAACTGCTTGAACAAAGTTGGGGATGTGAAAACAAAGGTGGTCACAATCATAGTGAGCTGAAATTGCTGCAGCATGAATCTTAATAGAAGAGAAGGACAACCCTTTGTCCAATAACTCGTAAGATATTGAAGAGCCACACTCAAATTAGGCTCAGAAATCTCCAAATTCTTTGCTGTACTCCAAAATAAAAATCTCTTCCATTTCTGCATACACTTTCCTTGTACTAGGTCGTCTAGCTTCCATAATCACATTTAAAACTTGTTGAGGAAGTTGAGACCTGCTGTAGCTTCAACACAGAATATGCCAGGCTGTTAGATGAAGAGAGTGAAGCTTGACATTGAGCAGATGACCGTCCTTCTGAGATAACAGATGAGGAATCAGAGGTAAAGGCCATGGAGGCTTCTTTACCAGACTCAGTAGTGGGTACCAGTGTTGCCGAGGCCAATCTGGAGCTATCAAAATCATCCTTGGCCTGTCTTGTCTGACCTTTAATAGTACCTTTGGAAGAAGAGGCAGAGGTGGAAAGGCATACACATGAAGGTTTTTCCAACTGAAAGACAGAGCATCCACTTTCCAAGCTGTGTGATGAAACCCCTTTGTGCAATACTTTGGCAGCTGGTGGTTTAGTGGAGAAGCGAACAGATCTATGTCTGGAGTTCCCCATGACACTATCAATTTCTGAAATACATGAAGATCCAGTTTCCACTGTGGGGATCCATGATTTGTCTGCTTAACACATCTGCTAAGGAGTTCTGTGCTCCTGGCAGAAACCTTGCCTGAAGAGTTAGTTGCAAGCTTAGCGCAGTCTCCCATAAAATCATTGCTTGCCTGCATAGAGGATAAGAATGTGTTCCCCTTGCTTGTTGATGTACCACATGACAGTTGTGTTGTCTGTTAGAATCAACACCTGCCCTGGAAGAAGTAACTCCTTGAAAGCCAGTAATGTCTGAACTGGACTGCTAACATCTCCTTCATATTGATATGTAGATGCTGTAGTCTGGCAGGCCACTTGTCTTGTATCCACTTTCCATTTAGATGAGCTCCCCAAGCAATGTCCGAGGCATCTGTCGTTAAAATCTGACTCGCCTCTGGCCGGGTCACAGAGAGTCCCTTGTTTAGGTGACATTCCTGAGCCCACCACAAAAATTCTCTTTGAAGGCAAGGTATTATGTGAATGACAGTGTCCAAATCCTGGCAGTGCTGTGTCCATACATTTTTGAGATACCATTGTAACTTCCTCATATGCAGTTTGGCATTGGGAAGCACCAGAATACAAGATGTCATGAACCCTAATGCTTGAAGGACTGTCCCTGCAGTCAGCACGGACTGATGAGATAGTTGATGGAAGTAAAGTGAAAGACTCATTTGTTTGTCCGGGGTTAAAAAGGCCATCTGGGCTGCTGTATTCAGTCTCACACCCAGAAAGCACATGTCTTGAGAGGGTACTAGACTGGACTTTATTTCGTTCACAGAATACCCTAGGCATCTTAGCACTGCTATAACATATTCCAGATGCTGTAGAAGGTTTTCTTTTTCTTGAGCCAAAATCAGGCAGTCGTCTAAGTAAGGATAGATTTGAATTCCTTGTAGCCTGAAGTAAGCTATCACTGGAGCCAGAACCTTTGTGAATACTCTGGGCAGTAGATAAGCCAAAGGGCAATGCAGAGAACTGATAATGAGAATCTCCAGCTCGAAACCGCAGATACTTCCTGCAACTTAGCCTGATAGGCACATGAAGGTAAGCTTCCTTGAGATCTAAAGTTACCATCCAGTAATCTTTGCCCAGCAGAGGTAAAAGCTGTTGTAACGTCCAACATCTTGAACTTGGGAATGTCCAGATAAGTGTTGAGGAGAGATAAATCCAAAATTGGTCTCCACTTGTTCCCCTTCTTTGGTACTAGGAACAGAAAAAGGTTTGATAAATGGGGTTTTTTAAAAAAAAAGGAAGCCTTTTTTTGGGGATAAAGCCAGGGGATGCTTTCCCATGTAAGAAAATTTTCCCTGGGGGGGTTTTGCTTTATTTTTTTCCATTAAATAAACCCAAGGGAATTTGGGGGGTTTTGAAAAAGGAGGCCGGGGCTTTTTCCAATCCTTAGGCATTTCCAAAAAGGGAAACAATTTTCTTGGAAAAAGGTATGGGGGCTAACTTT
Organism: Protopterus annectens; assembly: GCF_019279795.1. Lineage (NCBI taxonomy): Eukaryota > Metazoa > Chordata > Ceratodontiformes > Protopteridae > Protopterus > Protopterus annectens. The sequence goes on from NC_056750.1 coordinate 34,658,604, forward strand.
TGGGTGAATACCCTGGAGTGTAGCCAAAGGTAGCAAAAAAAAGTTTTGAGTTGCTAAAGGGCGGGAATTTTCCGAGTTTTCCCTTTAATGTTGGGAAGGACTTTGGTCATGGTCACCCCAGGTTTTTTGGGAAGAAAGGAGACTGTTCCCGGGGAAAAAATTTTTTTGGGGGCCAAAGGGTTTCAAGAAAGACTGGTTGGGGGCCAATGCTTTTTCTAAAAAAGGAATACCCTGGAATAAAACCTTCCTTTTGATCTGGGGGAAGGTTCTTCCCCTTTTTTGAGAGAATGGATTTTTCACCCCCATGATTTAAATTCCTTTGGCCTTTTGGAATTGGGAGCCAAAAATTTGTATCCCGGGGAAAAAAATTTAAGCCAAAAGGGTCCTTGAACAAAAAGGGTTTTTTCCCGTGAAGAGTTTCCCTCCTAGTTTTGTAGGAGGGGGAAGGAAGGGCCCCTTGAGATTTTACATAGGGATTTTTGCCCCGGGGTTTGGTGGTCCACTTTTTTTTGCGTTTGGGATAGAAAATTGTTTTGGCTACTTTCCCCTTCTTTGGTCAGGAAAGGACAGTGAAAAAAAACCCCCCCCTTTCTAAACCCGGGAGGTGCCTGAAGGCTTTTGGTCTAGATTTGCTTTTTTTCCCTTTTTTGGGGGGGAAACCTTCTGTTTTTCCCCAAAAAGGGAAATTTTAGGAATAAGTAATTTGTTGAATGAAAAGGTTTTTCTTAAATCCTTTTTCCCCTTTAAAGAGACATTTTCCTTTCCCGGGGTTCCGGCGTTTTCCCAGTGAAAGGGGCCATTGGGTAAAAAGGAGAAAACCCTGCCCCCCCAGAATTGGCAAGTGGAAATTTTTTGCTTAAAAGCCAATGTGTGTTTTTACCAGTAAACCTCCCCTTGATTTTGGGAACTAAGGGAATTTTACCCTTCCCCCCAATTTCCAAACTCTGGCCCCCTTTGCAAAAATTTTTAACAGCTAGCCTTAGCTTTTTCCATTTTAAAACTCCCCAAACCAACACGGGTTGGAGAATCCAAACTTGTTTCCCTGTCAGTTTTTTGGGACGGGGGGGTGCCAGAGAACAAAATTATAAAAACACATCCACACCTCTAAGATACCAATTAAAATCTTATTTTTTCAGACTGAAAACCCGGGGAATTCCCATAAATTCCCCTGGGAAAGTTTCCCCAAAAGATTTTTTGGGGGGAAAGGAAAAAATTTGGATTTCGCATTAAACCCCAATAACCGGGCAGGGGTGGGGTTAAAATTTCTTTCCCAATTCCCAAACCCTTTCCTTCTTTTTTTCAGGGGAAGGATTTTTCCCAAAAAGGTTTCCTTTCCCCCTTGAAAAAGCGGGTCCTCGCCATTTTAAGCATTTGAGCTTGGGGTTGAGTGCAGCTTGGAGTAAGATGGTGGCTAAAGGTAAAATTTTTTCTAGGGTTGGCCTGGCAAGCTACAGGGCTAGAGTATCCATTGTTGACCTCAGAGAAACAGTAGTCAGATGAGAAGGCGTTTTTGTCTAAAGATTCAGTAGTGTGAAAGAGCCTCGCGCTTGGAAACTGAATTTGCCTGCATGCATATCGGACCAACCGAGCAGAGTGGCTCTATAAATCTTGGAAGGCGAAGAAGATTTCTCGCGGCATACCCGGACTCCGAAAAGGATCTCGGTGAGGCCTGCGTGTTATATATAATTGCTCGAGGGCATCAGGGGGCTCCAAAAGTGCCTCCAATGAATTCAGAGAACTGATGACCTGCTTAGCGGTAAGAGCCGTTGAATGACTTAGCCTTGTTAGCCTGTATCTCTATCTTTATCTCATACATTTATTTCGGAATGTCTCTACAGATTTGTTGGCTGATGGATACCATTTGAATGCCAAGAAACGGAAGAGCGAAAATACCTGTCTTCAATAAGAGCTCTCTGACCGAATGGTTCTGCCTGCGTGTTAAAGAAGGGCACAAGAACCTGCGGCAATGGGGGCGATAGGTGGTCAGGGGCCTAAACAAGTGGTGCAGTAAGAATGGAAGTCTTGGTGTGGTATCCTCTCTCTGCTTTCCACCCAGAAGCGCGAGACAATTGTTAACTTTTCAGACATGCGGTCCAGTGCAAGAAAAAGGATCCCCAATGTCGAGTATTTATTTACTAGCAGACATTTTCAGCTGTAATTCAAACTCTAAAGGTAGCTTTGACCTGCACGTACTTTGTGAACTGCTTCTGCTACATATACCGGGCTCCCGCGGACCAAGAAAAGACTGATGTAATGCTGTGGAGCGACTGCCTTGCTTTGTGCACGCGGCGACCTGAGTGTCAGTCAACAAGTGTCAGCAGCCAATGCAGGAAAAACATTGTGCGCGCTCCTGGTATTGGCCGGGCCAGCGGCGAGGGCTGGCTACCACAGCAGGGAGTAACCCACAGGTGATGGCTGCACGAATTGAAATACGAAGAACATCCACCCGGCTACTCACATAGCAAAACTTTTTCCTTTCCCCACTGTAATGCGATCTAGGACCGGAATTGGTATAATATTTACTTGGGGGGTGAGGGGGGCAAAGCCCCATATAAGGAGTTTGATTTGGTTCAGTTGGCTGTTTTTGTGGTGATGAACCAGTGGTGCTTTTACAGGATAGACTAGTAACAATGAAAACGCACAATGGTGTTACCCTATAAAATCACCAACACTTTTATTACAGATACAAAGAAACTTCACTGACTAAAGCTTTCAACCTGGTAAGGGCATCTTCAGAGTCAGTCTATACATTTTAGTGATAATCATTATATACTTTTGGTGGTCATCAATGTAATCAAGGCTAATTGAATGCAATAAGTCACATCATCTAACAGCCTTTTTATAATAATTAACCCTGTAGTTACCCATTGAACTATTTCTTGTGTAAACTTCAGAAATCAGTTCTTACTAAATAAGTACAATAGTATACAGTGATAAAAATACAAATCAAAATATTTCCTGTACAATCTTAAATGTATTAAAAAATGTTGAAATAAACTGCATAATGTTAAACAATAAAATCAAAGATAGAAACAAACAGTGATAAGTAAACATGTCATACATCAAATTAAATATGTATTAGTCATTAAAAAATAGTGTATATGTAAATAATTAAATAAGTAAATGTTGGCTCATTGTTCAAAAGTTGTTCAAAGTATATTGGGGAAGTTTAAATACTGTTGCCCTTTGTGTTTAATATGCAAGCTAGGGATAGAGTGTCATTGATGCCAGGAGCATTGTTGGCATCTATTCGAATCTGCCAAAGGCATTCCCTAACCCCCAGAATAGTTTTGTAATCTCCCCCAAACTCTTTAAAACAAAGCCTATCTATAACAAAAAAATATATTTTTTTAAATTAGCACAGTTATTCATATGGTTATATAATGAATTAGTAGAGTTCTTATTTTTGATGTCCCTGTAATGTTCTAAAATTCTATATCTCAACTTTCTAGTAGTCATACCTATGTAAAATGCTGGACAGGAAAGACAGGGAGCTACATAAATCACCACATTGGTGTTGCAGTTGCAATAACCCGGGCTCTTCAATGTCCACTTAAAATTCCCCACAGAGACATAGGGGCCATCATTAATATATTTACATGCTTTGCAACTGCCACACTTAGCCATCTTGTGAAGAAAAAACAAGCACTGATTCCCAAACGAAGAACAGGTATTTCACTATGTTTATTTTCGGACTGACACGAACAAAGTAAAACAATTAAAACCATAAAATATGAAACCATCCAACGTAAAGCGTCCGACTTTATCCGGACTTCTTCAGACAAACAGTTCCATTCTAAAAAGCCAAAATTCAAATAGTTAACACACAAAGCACTGACCAATCAAACCCAGCTCCATAGTTAACTAGTTGTTAAAGTAACAACCACTCTGTTAAAATCAACTGTTGTACTCAAGTTACCAGATAAATTGTAAAATGTTGATGATTCAACTAACAGTGCCCATAGACAGAGAGAACTTAGTCTAAGGGATGAAGGGAATATTTCTAATGACAATTCGAAGGCGAATAAAAACTTCTCCTTAGCATTTACTTTCACTTATTGCCCAGAGGCCCTAGACATTCAGAAAGTAGTGAGAAAATATTGGTTTTGCCTATCATTGGATAAAGATGTTTTTATTAAGACAGACCAATTTCCAGTTATTACCTTTAGGAGGGGATCCAACATGAAAAATCTTTTAGAAACAAAATGTAAAGTGAAGAAAAATAATTTGGGAACACATAAATGCGGTGCATGCAAATATTGTACTTTTATTGACACTTCTAACATTTTTACAGTTAGAAAAGAAACATTTGCAATTTGGGACGTATACAACTGTAACACAAGGTCACTAGTCTATTTAGCCCAATGCCAACAATGCCCGTCATACTATATAGGGAAGACAGACCGTCGATTAAGGGACAGAATATATGAGCACTTATACGCAATTAGTAAGAAGAAAAGTGAAAATGCCTTAGCTAGGCACTGTGAGCAGAACATTGGACACAAATTTAAATTTATGGTTATTTGTCAAATAAATAATAACAACATAGGAGGTAGATTTTTTAATGACAACTATATGAAACTACAACTTGAGAAAAGGGAATTAAGTTGGCAATTGCGCTTACAAGCATGTATGGATCCAGGTCTGAATGAAACATGCTCAATAGCGTGTATATTAAAATTAAGAAGCCTTTTGAGGTAGGTCACCCTTAAGTGGACCCTGTAAGAACCAAATTTTAAGTTGGTTTCCCAAAAGTAGGGAATGTGGTTCACATACGATACGAATCTAGATTTATAAATAAAAATTCAGTAAGTTAACAACATTACAAAATGGAACATTAACATCATGAGTAAGAATAACTGATAGGGTGACTATTGAGTGTATTAAAATAGGTAACATAATAGAATTGAACATCTAATAAGACCGTAATGATTTTACGTAACTTAATTTAATATCATTAAGTGGTCGGGTTGATACGAACTGACCATAGGTTTATATGGAATGTGAACGCAAATGACCTGGCACTGTAGTTTCATATATATTATCTATTAGGACCATAGGAATTGTCATTACAACTTATGTTATGTAAACAGGTTGGAAATCAGACTTAATCATGTTCGGAGGGGCTATACAACTGCCTTTTATATGAGACAATAGGCCCCATGTATACAGGTGTATAACACTTTGAGTAAGAAAGTCCCAAAGTTGATCTATTATTAGTACTGGAATAAGGCACATTATATGAGGTGGTATGGGACAGTGAAAGTACATAACAATCTTGTAACCATTTTAAACTGATTGGAAGATTAATTGAACCTAACCTAAAAGGGTTAACAGCAGCGTTTACAAGATGATAGAATGTTTGCACTTTAAACAGATTTTTGATACAACGTTTGTACCAATTAATTATTTTAAGATGTACGAATATTTAAATCTATAGGTGACTTGTAAGAAGGAAGGAAAGAACATTTTACAATTTATCTGGTAACTTGAGTACAACAGTTGATTTTAACAGAGTGGTTGTTACTTTAACAACTAGTTAACTATGGAACTGGGTTTGATTGGTCAGTGCTTTGTGTGTTAACTATTTGAATTTCGGCTTTTTAGAATGGAACTGTTTGCCTGAAGAAGTCCGGATAAGATCTGGACGAAAAGTGCTTTACGTTGGATGGTTTCATATTTTATGGTTTTAATTGTTTTACTTTGTTCGTGTCAGTCCGAAAATAAACATAGTGGAATACCTGCTCTTCGTTTGGGAATCAGTGCTTGTTTTTTCTTCACAGTTGTTGGAAATTCGTTTATTGGTGTTACACTTAGCCATCTTGGCAGGTCTTTGACCAAAAGTTGCCGGTGTTCTCTCTAAACACTCCTTAATGTTTAACCCCCTACTGTTGATAAAAAGGGGGATTTTACCCAGTGTGTCATAAAGGTCTATAGGGATTATGTCTTCCCAAGTCTTCTGAATAATGTTTTTAACCTCCATGGCTAGAGAATTGTGCTGTAAAACCATTCCAGTTGGAATATTTTTGTTGTCTCGTTTAGTGGTTCTTGCTTTATTATTGTCAACCACCCTTTGTGTGTCATTCAAAATGGGGATAAAAACAGTAGCCTTTCTTCTGGTGACATCTTTTTGAAGTAAGGCTAACATGTCCAAAGGGTATCCCCTTTGGACAAACAGGTCCCTCAAAACCCCCATTTCACTGTTGAATTTACTGTCCTCACTAACAATATGTGACAACCTAATCATCTGTCCCTTGGCCACGTTCTTCTTAATGTTATAGGGATGACAACTATCAAAATGTAGAAAAGAATTACTATAGGTTTTCTTCCTATAGATGTTGGATTCTGTTACACCATCTTTGATATATAATCGTAAATCCAAGTAATCTATCATCTTGTCAAAAGTAAAAGTGATCTTAGCAGGTTTTAACATATATAACTGCCAATTGCAATTAGCTACAATGAAATACCATCAGCAGCAGTAACAAAATAAGTGACTATACCAATACTTGCAAATAAATTACATTTCAATTTTTTCACCCTGCCTATAAAAACAATGAGCCTATCAGAAATGGAAGAATGAGGCTGCACATGCACCACATTCATGGAGCTGCATACTGGGAATAAAATGGAAGTGTTTGTGTTGTCATTTTATCATCTGCACTAGTGTACAATACCAATATTTTAAATATTCACAAAAATCAAGATAATTGCCATTAGAGAATTGTTAACCTATACATTGTCACCCTGACTGGATAATGAACCCAGCAAGACGTTAACGTACAGGTAATACCTGCTGAAAAAACAAGTCTGCCACTTCATGGCAGCTGCTATGAAGCACAGACAGTATAAAAAAGGCAAACAGCCACCATTTTTTACACTCACTAAACACAGCCTTGCTATTTAAGGACTATATTTTTTTTAAAGATAAATAAAAGAAAAAAGAAAGAAAAGTGTTTATATGCCCTTCTTGCATGTGTGTGAGAGGCAGAGAGCTTAAGCAGAACACTTACAAAACGCTGACTGCAACAGAAAGTCCATCAGACAGGATTCAGCGAATAAAAGACTTACAGAAGTATGAAACTCTTAATGTCCAGTATTAATGACTAACTTTAATCCCCAGTGAATTACCAGAAAATAAGTCTCACAGGATCACAACATCCAAACAGAGAGAAGGTTTAATAAACATTGAGGAGAACACGTCTAAGATGACTTCCCTGCTTAGTTTAGCAGAAGCATATCGGTGTCAAATGGGAATGAAAATCAAACCAGATGCAGACAGAAATCAGGCAGCAAATGAATGTGCCAAAAAAAAAGAAAGAATATAAGGTGAAGGCTCAGATGAGAAGGCAAAAATATGGAAAATGCATACATATAGTTCTAAGTACAGAAAACTCCTGGAACAACCTCATGTCGATCAGTATTTAATGCAGGAATGGTTAAGCACAGGTGAATTTAAACCAAAAGACAAAAGGTTAATATTAGTAGCACAATATAGCGAGTTATGTACATGTTGGTTTACAAAGTCTATTGAACATGTTGGAGAAACAGACAAATGCAGGTTTTGTAAAACAGACTTGGAAACGGTCACAAATCTTGTTGCTGGGTGTGATACACTAATGGCAGAATGCTTGTATACTGAAAGGCATAATAATGTGGCAAGACTGCTAAACTGAGGATTGTGCAAACAGTATAATAATGAAGTAGCTCAGAAGCATTAGAAACATGAGCCACAAAGCATCATAGAAAACAATGACATTTATATCACATGGGCTCACCCATTAATTACCAACAGTTCAAAAAATAGATGCAAGAAAACCAGATATATTAGTCCATGAAAAGAAGACAAAAGTAGCTATCACTGAAATTGGTACACCCACTGACTACAGTGTCTTACGTACAGAGAGATACAAAGTCATAAATTACCAGGTTTTGCAAGCAGAAAGATTCCCAGACAGTTCCAATAGTAGTAGGG
>NC_056750.1:34669078-34811578 GCF_019279795.1 Protopterus annectens
GGACGTCCCACTCACTAGGCTGGACAAGCAGAAGGTTACTGTTAGCTGCCTGTCAGGATCCAGAATCCGCCACAAAACACAAGCACTCAGGTCACTCCAGTACAAATATGACTCTGTCATTGTCCATGTTGGTGTGAACGACCTGAGACGTACCTCCCTGGACTACATGAGAAGAGACATGGAAGAGCGTTCTGATCATGTATCCCAGGCGGGTATGACCCTGACCCTGAGTAGCATCCTGCCCTCACCAAGAATGATACCGCAGTATAAAGAAAAAAATGATCAATTTCAACAATTGGCACACCCCACCACCACCACCCCCAACTAAGGAAACCACAGTAAAAAACTTTTCTAAATCAGAATTCACCTTGCTTAAGACAGAGGTGGTAAGTTTCACAGCCCCCATGCTAAAGGGTAACACTGCCCAAGATGCAGAAACCTTTACAAATGCACTCTATGAGCACCTACAAGGATGCATGGATTGTGCCATCCCTAGCAAAACCAAGACTCATTCCTCTAAGAGAAGGAAACCAGTTTGGTGGACCCCTGCAATAAACAGACTATACAAAAGGAGGAGGAAACTAGTTCAGAAAAAAAGCAAATCCCAAGAAGGAAAGACATCCCTGATCAGTATTAGTAAGAAACTAAGGTCCCTCATGAAATCATACAAGGTTAACTTCGAAAGAAAAATAGCCAAAAGATAACCACAAAGGCTTCTTTAGATATGTTAAGAATCTAAGTGGCAACTCGCAGATATGCACTGAACTAGTGCAAAATAGCACAAAATATACTGAACCTACTGATATTGTCAACATTCTGGCAGACAGATTCAGTGCAAACTTCACACCCCTCTCACCTCCAAAAGGGCCCACAACAATACCAGAAAAGTGTAGTGTCCCAAAAGCACAGACGTACAGGTGAAAACAGCCCTTTCAAAAGCCAAAAACACAGCGTCAGTGGGACCATATGGTGTCCCAGGCTGCATCTTGCACGAACTACAGAACGAACGAACCCCCCACCTAAACACGCTGTTCAACCTCAGCCTCTCCACAGGCTATGTGCCCATAGAATGGCGCAGAGCAATGCTTATTTCTCTCCACAAAGGAGGGGCCACAACTGACCCTGGTAACTATCGGCCCCATAAGCCTGACTAGCCTGGTCTGCAAGGCTATGGAGCGCATCACCATGGAACTCATTAACAAAGACATTGTGAACCTCCAAACACTTGACCCGACCCAGTTTGGCTTTGTTAAGGGCAGATCATGCCTACTAAACCTGGTTGACGTCTTCCAGAAAGTCACCAAGGCCATAGATGAGGGAAAGGTATTTCACACAGCCTACCCTTAACCATGCCAAGGCTTTCGACACCATTCCCCACTCGGGTATTACAGAAAAAACTCACTAGCCTGAACATAAATCCCTACATCACGAGATGGGTTGCCAACTGGCTTACAGACAGAACTCACATGGTAAGAATAGCAGGCTCCAGGTCCGACTCTAAACCAGTCACAAGTGGTGCCCTGCAAGGCTCGTTCCTAGGACCCCTACTGTTCAGCATATACTTCTTAGAAGTACAGGCAAACACAGGAGGACTATGGCTAACCAAGTTTGCCGATGACTGCAAACTGGGAGCCATAACTGACTCTCCCAGCTGACACGGACATCCTCCAAAAGGGCCTTACTGAGACGGACACCTGGTGTCAAAGTCATGGCCTGAAGCTAAATGCCAAAAAATGCATAGTCATCCCATTTGGGAAAAACAAAACACCCACGAATTACCACATAGGTGGCAGCCCCCTTAATACAGAAGAGGTAATAAGAGATCTGGAGACCCAGGTAGATAGTAATCTCTCATTTGACAATCATATTGCCAAAGTAGTTAGGAAATACTTCTATGTGGCTCATCTAATTACTAAAGGGTTTGCATCTAGAAATAAAGGGGTTACAGTCCCCCTCTACTCATCACTCATTAGACCCATGATAGAGTACAATGCCCCATTTGGGATGTACCTCATAAGACACTTCCAACAGCTGGAAAGACCACAAAAGTACCTCACCAAGTGGATTACTGGCCTCAAACATATGTCTTATGCAGTCCAACTGAAAAAACTCCAGCTGTATTCAGTGGCATATCGCTTACTCAGAGGTGATTTCTGCCTGACTTACAAAGCCATGTCCAACTAGGAATTGACGGACATGCTCCACCTAAAGAAATCCAAGTCACTGTGAGCCATGCGCTCTAGTGAGCTAAACCTCGCCACAACAATAAATAGAACATGCTGGAAGAATAGATTCCTGTCACAGAGACTCCCCATGCTTTGGAACAAAATTCCAAATTACATCAGGCAGAGTCCCTCACTAACACTCTTCAAGAGAAACTGTTCCAAACGTGCCAGTGATTCACAAACTAAAGAAACAAACAAAAAACCAAGCAGCTGAACTCTCCCAAGGACGATTTATTCACCAACAGTAACGTAAGCGTAGTACAAAACCAAGCTTTCAGTGAGCTCAGTGTCCCACCTTCATCAGACAACTTTTACAAGCCAACCACCTTAGTTTAAATACTAAACAGTTAATTGATTAATTACATTCAATTGTGTAAAAACTTATCCAATTAAGAAGTATTTGTATATATAAACCAGTATTTATCCATATATAAATAAATAAATTAATTTATATATATATATATATATATACACATATATATATATATATATATATATACATAACACATATATCAGTTACTGTAAAACCTCATCCTAAAAAATCATCATTTAATCACTAATTGAGACATTTCATTAACTATATTTTAATTTCAATACTAAAACCAACCTATAAAAAGCGTCAGTAGTAAATAACTTAAATAAACTTCAGTAATAAATAACTTAAAACACATATTATGTCAGGAAAACTTTATGTTAAGTTAAATAAACATAGAATATAGAATATATCCTACTCTATTGTTCTATTTAATGTGGTGACAAGGTTTAGGTCCCTAGAGCGTGTAGCTCGAAGGGATTGGGATTTCTTTAAGTGGAGCATGCCCAGCAGCTCTGTGTTTGACACAGCTTTGTATGTTAGGCAAAGATCACCTCTGAGTAGGCGATATGCGACGGAGTAAAGCTGGAGTGTTTCGAGATGGTCTGCATAGGGCATCTGTTTGAGGCCGGTAATCTTCTTTGTGAGGTATTCCTGCAGCCTTTCCAGTTGTTGTAGATGTCTTGTGAGGTACATACCAAAAGGGGCACTGTACTCTATAATGGGTCTAATGAGTGATGAGTAGAGGGGAACAATGACCTCTTTTTTCTGGATGAGAAACCTTTTGTGATCAGGTGTGCCACATAGAAGAATTTCCTGACTACTGTGGCAATGTGATTATCAAAGGAGAGACTACAGTCCACCTGTGTCGCAAGGTCTCTTATTACACTTTCAGTGTTAAGTATACTACCGCCTATGTTGTAGTTCATGGGTACAGAGTTTTTACCAAAGGGGATGACAATGCACTTTTTGGCATTGAGCTTGAGGCCATGGCTTTGACACCAGGCATCTGTCTCAGTGAGGCCCTTTGTAGGATGTCCACATCGTTAGGAGTTTCGATTATGGCTCCTAGTTTGCAGTCATCTATGAACTTCGTTAGCCAAAGACCTTCTGTGTTAGCCTGTACTTCAGAGAAGTAGATACCAAACAGGAAAGGACCCAGGACTGAACCCTGTGGTACTCCACTTGTCACTGGTCTGAAGTCGGATTTGGAGTCTGCTACTTTCACAGTGTGGGTTCTGTCAGTGAGCCAGCTGGCAACCCATCTTGTGACATAGGGATTTATACCTAGTTTAGTGAGTTTATCTATAATTCCAGAGTGGGGGATGGTGTCAAAAGTCTTGGCAAGATCTAGATAGGCTGTGTGAACCACCTTACCCTTGTCTACGGCTTTGGTGACTGCTTCAAAGAAGTCTATCAGGTTTAGGAGACATGATCTGCCTTTTACAAAACTGAACTGGGTGGGATCCAGAATTTGGAGATTACCAATGTCTTTGTTTATAAGTTCTATGATGATACGTTCCATGGCCTTGCAGACCAGGCTAATGGGGTGGTAGTTCCCGGGATCCGTGGTGGCTCCCTCCTTGCGGAGTGGGATGACCGTTGCTGTGCGCCATTCAGCAGGCACAGAGCCTGAGGTGAGGCTATGATTGAACATGGAACTTAGGTGGGGTGCCAGTTCATTCTATAGTTCATGTAGAACGCAGCCTGGTATGTTGTCCAGTCCCATACCTGTGCAGCCGTGATTACAGGAACTTTGCATTCTTCCAGTATAGAGATGGGTTCTTTAGGGGGTGAGAGGGGGGTAAAGTTAGCACTGAACCTATCTGCCAGGATGTTGGCAATATCACTTGAGTCTGTATATTTAGTGCCATTGTGCTGTAACTCAGAGCAGATCTGAGTGTTGCCATTGAGATTCTTGACATAGCTACAGAATGCTTTGTGGTTGTCTTTAGAATCAGTGGCGATTCTGTTTTCATAACTAGCTTTGGAGGATTTTATCAGGGATCGCAGCTTCTTACTGAGGCTGACCAGGGAGCTCCTCCACTCGTGGGATTTTATTCTCTTTCAAGAAGAGTTTCTTCCTTCTGTTGTAACAGCTTGTTTATGGCAGGGGACCACCAGATTGGCTTCCTTTTTGGAGGATAGCGTCTTGGTTCTGTTTGGGATAGCACGATCCATGCACTCATGTAAGTGCTTATAAAGTGCACTTTGTGTGCGATTCTGTAGTCGTAACTGTATTGTCCATCTGCATGGGTGTCATGAAGTTCACCACTTCGTCTTAAGAAGCATGAAGTTGGCTTTGGAGAAATTTTTTACCAAGGTTTCCTTAATGGGGGGTGGAGGCAGGATGCGGATATCTAGGGTAATTAGCTTATGGTCGGATCGGACCAATGAGGCATTGACTTCAGGTGTGGAACACGTCACTCATACTGGTAATGATTAGATCTAGGATATTGCTGCCCCTGGTGGGGGTGTGGATAAGTTGATCCAGGGCATTGGAGTTTATGAATTCCAGAAAGCATTGAGCAAAGGAGTTGGTACATGAGTAGTTTTCCCAGTTAATGGTGGGTAGTTGAAATTGCCCATTATTAGGGTGTTTGGTTGAACCCTAATATTTTCCAGTACATCAAGAAAAGAGGAGTGAATCCTGGGGCATGGTGGGTGATCTGTAGCAAGCTACAATTTGGATTGCAGTTTTGCCCAGAGTTAGTTGCACTTGGATAACCTCGGCTGCATTATGCTGAGCAACTAGCCTGGAGGTTTGGATATCCTTAATGAACATGGACACATCTCCGCCTTTGGTGTTCCGGTCCAGGTTACATGGCCGAAAAGTGTGGTATGAGTTATAGCCTGGTAGTGCTGGGGTGCTCTCTGGAGCCTTGAACCAGGTCTCAGTCACTGCACAGATATTGATGTTCTCCATTTTGTGAGTGCACTTTGAGATTTAGACTTCTAGCATTGAGTAGCATCACCCTCAGTTTTTGCTTGCCTGTTCCTGTTACGGTGGTGAATCTGTTATTTGAACCTTGCCTAAAAAAGGCACTATAGGGGCGGCAAGAACCTTAGCCAGTATCCGGAATCCCAGGGGTGACAGTTGCAGGCCATCTCTGGCAAAGCATTGTGGTCTGTCAACCATGTCATTCCACGCAGATAGACACTGGATCCCTTTAGAATGGCACCAGAAGCTTAGCCAATTGTTGAAGTCAATCATTTTGTCCTTGTACTGCAGCATCATTCTGGGTGATGGCAGAATGCTACTCAGGGCTAGGGTCATACCCGTCTGGGCTACAAGATCAGAGAGCTCTTCCATGTCTCTTTTCATGTAGTCCAGGGAGGTACGTCTCAGGTCATTCACACCAACATGGACAATGACAGAGTCATATTTGTACTTGTTGTGGAGTGACCTGAGGTGGGTTATGTGGCAGATCCTGGCACCTGAGAGGCAGTTGACAGTAACCTTCTCCTTGTTTAGCCTGGTGAGTGGGACATCAGTGTGCCTGACTATAGAGTCGCCTATGACTAGTGTGTTGGGTACATTGTTTTGCCTTATTGGCTGTGGTTGAGTGTCACACTGAGCCTGCGGGCTATGTGTCATTTGGGTTGTGTTGGGGGTGGAGGTTGCTTGCATTTCTGCTTTGGAGGTCTCTGTTGCTTGAGCAGATTATTATTGAGAGCATCTGCAAATGTTTTTGCGTTTCTATGTGTGGATTTTGGTGGTGTAGATTTAGTGAGACTATGTGATGAGTGTGGTGTGGTGCAAGTGTTTACCTTCCCCTCTTGACTGTCAAGTTCAGTCTTGGTTAGAGAGAGCTTTACCTCCAGTCTGGCTAGATAAGTGCATCTCTCACAGGTTGTAGTGCTGGATGGTAGGAGGAGAGGGTTGTCTGTGTACATGAGACAATTTCTACATTGCCCCAAGATGCCCAGATTCATCAGATAGACAGGAGAGAACACTGGCAGCTGACCCTTGGACATGCCTGAATAAAGAAACTATTTTCCTCTAGATAAGTGAGGAAAGTGAGAACAAAAAGCTGTTTTTCTCTAAGCAAGTGAGGAAAGTAAGTACCAAAACTGTTTTCCTCTAGGTAATGAGGAAGGTTGAGTGCTACAGTAATTAGTAGGTTATTTAGTGCTTACAAGTTCTGAACAAGTGCTGATCACAAATAAGCAAATTCAAGTGCTAAAAATAAGAATCTGTATCTATTTCCTATATTCTTACTTAGGAGTCACATTAGGCTGCCCTGCGACTATGCCTTCTCCTATACTCCTACAATGGAGTCACATTGGGTGCCCTGCAACTATGCCCATAGCCGCCTTAGGCATAGAGGCCAACCAGGCGGCCGCCTAGGGCCACTCTAGCAGGGGTGCTTTTCCAGTATTTATTTGGTGTGGGTAGACCAGGATGGGGGCAACGAGTGGTGTGGTGGGGCGCTTGTGGAGCCAGTTTGCCTAGGGCACTAGTTGACCTAAGGCCGGTCCGGACTATGCCTTCTCCTATACTCTACTTAGGAGTCACAATAAGGGGTGCTAAGTGACTATGCCTTCTCTTCTACTCCTACATCATGCCTTCTCCTATACTCCTACACTGAGTCACATTAGGGGTGCCCCTGCAACTATGCCTTCCCTTTTTATTGTGAGTATGTTAACTTCTTTCAGGGAAGAGTGATGTGGCACACTACAAGTGGGGTTCACAATAGATTATAACAGGGGGAGTCTGCACTGTAGGCACTCTTGTTTTGAAATTGCTGAGCGATTTCCTCATCACTGATGTTAGGGAGGGTTGATGGGGTAGGTAGGGTTTCCGGGTTTAAGGAGTGAGTTTATCTTACACCAGAAGTTTTTAGATGAGGTTGGAATAACCGTTCTGCAATCAAAGAAATGTTTTTGCTGTTTTTACTGGTATTTTTGCATTTGTTTAACGGTTTTTCATGTTCTAGGTTAGCCTCAAGTTGTTTTCAGTATATCTTAAACATGCTTTGTTTCTCAATCATTAGTGATTTTACTTCATGCTAACAAAATACCCATGGTTTTATACATTTGTACTTGAAACTGCAACAGTTAACAGGATCTGCTGTCGCTAGTTTAGTTGAAGCTGCAACAGATAACTGACTAGTGGTGCTGTGGATACAGAAGCACACTACAAAGCAAATCTGCCAAGCTGCTAAAAATTTCTCTCTCTAATTATAATACTAATGGTTTACCAAAGAGATAATGAAAAGAATGACACTGATACAGGCCACAAGCGTGCTACTACAGGTTGTATACACACACAATGTCATCTTTTTCCTCTCCTTTAAAGCTAAAACAATTCTGAATATATGTTTGCCTCAAATTAAAAGCACAGTTTTGTACCTACCATAAATGTAGATGTTTGAGTGTTCACACTGCTGCAGTCATCACACTTGGGTTATCTGCCGGGTCAGGCGTGTCCCGCAGTCGGCCCGAGTTCCAAAGTCTTGGTCCGCATCGGTTGCTGTCGCTTCTTCCCTGGCGTCAGTGCGACAGGGGTATAAAAGAGGCAGACGCCATTTTCCTCAGTTTTTCTTGCCCCAGATGTCAGGTGCCCCAAATAGGAAGGCAATACATAATCCTAAGTAAATACATAAGTAGAACAATAGCTACAGCTGTAAGCAAATACACCATATAGAAATACATCTTAGAGATTGTATAAACAGGAGCTATAGATAAAACCCAGGTAAGAGAAGAGGGAAGGTGGGAGGGTAACCTGGACTGCAGCAGTGTGAACACTCGAACATCTACATTTATGGTAGGTACAAAACTGTACTATGCTCATCATGTTACACTGCTGCAGTCATCACATATACACTTGGGTTGAATCCCAAAGCTAAGCTAAATGGGCGGTTGGTACTAAACAGGGTTTGGAGAAGCTAGTAGGCCCTGCAAAACTGCAGTGACAAAGCCAGCTCTGGTTTTGAGTATAGAGGTAAGTGGTAGTGCTTGGTGAAGGTGCACTGAACTCCAAGTTGCAGCTTCAAAAATATCCTTGGTTGGTACCCCTCTGAGGAAGGCTGCTGATGTTGCTGTAGCCCTGATGGAATGAGCCTAATGTTACCAGGTACCAGGTTTCCCATGGTGTGTGTAGAGCAGAAACGGACACAATGTCCTATTCATTTTGAAATGGTCTGTTTGATATATAGGCTTTCCTTGAGATCCTGCAGCATAGGATACAAAGGCTGATCAGATTTTCTGAAAACCTTTTATCCATGATAAAATTGTAAATAAGCTGAAAAAGCTGGCTCGAGAGTGGGCGAGTGTAAGTTTTTCCAAAGAAAAACAAATTGAGGTCCCAAGTTGGTGTTGGTGCTCTTCGGGCGGTCTTATGTTCTTAGCCCTCTGAAGTACTGTCTTAATAATGGATGTGAAAAATAAGGAGGATCCGTGCTGTAATGAGCTGAAATAGCTGAAGTGTGGATCTTTATAGATGAAAAGGAAAGGCCTTTGAGCAACTTATCTCAGTTAAATATTGCAGAATCTGGACGAATATTTGGGACAAGAGGATTTTGGCCTTTAGCCTGGTTCCAGGCGCAGAATCTTTCCATTTGTCTGAGTAGGTTTTTAATTCCGGGGCAGGGGCCTTCCATTTTTTTGTTGTTGTAGATGTCTTGTGAGGTACATACCAAAAGGGGCACTGTACTCTATAATGGGTCTAATGAGTGATGAGTAGAGGGGAACAATGACCTCTTTTTTCTGGATGAGAAACCTTTTGTGATCAGGTGTGCCACATAGAAGAATTTCCTGACTACTGTGGCAATGTGATTATCAAAGGAGAGACTACAGTCCACCTGTGTCGCAAGGTCTCTTATTACACTTTCAGTGTTAAGTATACTACCGCCTATGTTGTAGTTCATGGGTACAGAGTTTTTACCAAAGGGGATGACAATGCACTTTTTGGCATTGAGCTTGAGGCCATGGCTTTGACACCAGGCATCTGTCTCAGTGAGGCCCTTTTGTAGGATGTCCACATCGTTAGGAGTTTCGATTATGGCTCCTAGTTTGCAGTCATCTATGAACTTCGTTAGCCTGTACTTCAGAGAAGTAGATACCAAACAGGAAAGGACCCAGGACTGAACCCTGTGGTACTCCACTTGTCACTGGTCTGAAGTCGGATTTGGAGTCTGCTACTTTCACAGTGTGGGTTCTGTCAGTGAGCCAGCTGGCAACCCATCTTGTGACATAGGGATTTATACCTAGTTTAGTGAGTTTATCTATAATTCCAGAGGGGGATGGTGTCAAAAGTCTTGGCAAGATCTAGATAGGCTGTGTGAACCACCTTACCCTTGTCTACGGCTTTGGTGACTGCTTCAAAGAAGTCTATCAGGTTTAGGAGACATGATCTGCCTTTTACAAAACTGAACTGGGTGGGATCCAGAATTTGGAGATTACCAATGTCTTTGTTTATAAGTTCTATGATGATACGTTCCATGGCCTTGCAGACCAGGCTAATGGGGTGGTAGTTCCGGGGATCCGTGGTGGCTCCCTCCTTGCGGAGTGGGATGACCGTTGCTGTGCGCCATTCAGCAGGCACAGAGCCTGAGGTGAGGCTATGATTGAACATGGAACTTAGGTGGGGTGCCAGTTCGTTCTATAGTTCATGTAGAACGCAGCCTGGTATGTTGTCCAGTCCCATACCTGTGCAGCCGTGATTACAGGAACTTTGCATTCTTCCAGTATAGAGATGGGTTCTTTAGGGGGTGAGAGGGGGGTAAAGTTAGCACTGAACCTATCTGCCAGGATGTTGGCAATATCACTTGAGTCTGTATATTTAGTGCCATTGTGCTGTAACTCAGAGCAGATCTGAGTGTTGCCATTGAGATTCTTGACATAGCTACAGAATGCTTTGTGGTTGTCTTTAGAATCAGTGGCGATTCTGTTTTCATAACTAGCTTTGGAGGATTTTATCAGGGATCGCAGCTTCTTACTGAGGCTGACCAGGGAGCTCCTCCACTCGTGGGATTTTATTCTCTTTCGCAAGAGTTTCTTCCTTCTGTTGTACAGCTTGTTTATGGCAGGGGACCACCAGATTGGCTTCCTTTTTTTGGAGGATAGCGTCTTGGTTCTGTTTGGGATAGCACGATCCATGCACTCATGTAAGTGCTTATAAAGTGCACTTGTGTACGATTCTGTAGTCGTAACTGTATTGTCCATCTGCATGGGTGTCATGAAGTTCACCACTTCTGTCTTAAGAAGCATGAAGTTGGCTTTGGAGAAATTTTTTACCAAGGTTTCCTTAATGGGGGGTGGAGGCAGGATGCGGATATCTAGGGTAATTAGCTTATGGTCGGATCGGACCAATGAGGCATTGACTTCAGGTGTGGAACACCGGTCACTCATACTGGTAATGATTAGATCTAGGATATTGCTGCCCCTGGTGGGGGTGTGGATAAGTTGATCCAGGGCATTGGAGTTTATGAATTCCAGAAAGCATTGAGCAAAGGAGTTGGTACATGAGTAGTTTTCCCAGTTAATGGTGGGTAGTTGAAATTGCCCATTATTAGGGTGTTTGGTTGAACCCTAATATTTTCCAGTACATCAAGAAAAGAGGAGTGGGAATCCTGGGGCATGGTGGGTGATCTGTAGCAAGCTACAATTTGGATTGCAGTTTTGCCCAGAGTTAGTTGCACTTGGATAACCTCGGCTGCATTATGCTGAGCAACTAGCCTGGAGGTTTGGATATCCTTAATGAACATGGACACATCTCCGCCTTTGGTGTTCCGGTCCAGGTTACATGGCCGAAAAGTGTGGTATGAGTTATAGCCTGGTAGTGCTGGGGTGCTCTCTGGAGCCTTGAACCAGGTCTCAGTCACTGCACAGATATTGATGTTCTCCATTTTAAGGAGTGCCTCGAGAGAGTGCACTTTGAGATTTAGACTTCTAGCATTGAGTAGCATCACCCTCAGTTTTTGCTTGCCTGTTCCTGTTACGGTGGTGAATCTGTTATTTGAACCTTGCCTAAAAAAGGCACTATAGGGGCGGCAAGAACCTTAGCCAGTATCCGGAATCCCAGGGGTGACAGTTGCAGGCCATCTCTGGCAAAGCATTGTGGTCTGTCAACCATGTCATTCCACGCAGATAGACACTGGATCCCTTTAGAATGGCACCAGAAGCTTAGCCAATTGTTGAAGTCAATCATTTTGTCCTTGTACTGCAGCATCATTCTGGGTGATGGCAGAATGCTACTCAGGGCTAGGGTCATACCCGTCTGGGCTACAAGATCAGAGAGCTCTTCCATGTCTCTTTTCATGTAGTCCAGGGATCGTCTCAGGTCATTCACACCAACATGGACAATGACAGAGTCATATTTGTACTTGTTGTGGAGTGACCTGAGTGTGTGGGTTATGTGGCAGATCCTGGCACCTGAGAGGCAGTTGACAGTAACCTTCTCCTTGTTTAGCCTGGTGAGTGGGACATCAGTGTGCCTGACTATAGAGTCGCCTATGACTAGTGTGTTGGGTACATTGTTTTGCCTTATTGGCTGTGGTTGAGTGTCACACTGAGCCTGCGGGCTATGTGTCATTTGGGTTGTGTTGGGGGGGTGGAGGTTGCTTGCATTTCTGCTTTGGAGGTCTCTGTTGCTTGAGCAGATTATTATTGAGAGCATCTGCAAATGTTTTTGCGTTTCTATGTGTGGATTTTTGTGGTGTAGATTTAGTGAGACTATGTGATGAGTGTGGTGTGGTGCAAGTGTTTACCTTCCCCTCTTGACTGTCAAGTTCAGTCTTGGTTAGAGAGAGCTTTACCTCCAGTCTGGCTAGATAAGTGCATCTCTCACAGGTTGTAGTGCTGGATGGTAGGAGGAGAGGGTTGTCTGTGTACATGAGACAATTTCTACATTGCCCCAAGATGCCCAGATTCATCAGATAGACAGGAGAGAACACTGGCAGCTGACCCTTGGACATGCCTGAATAAAGAAACTATTTTCCTCTAGATAAGTGAGGAAAGTGAGAACAAAAGCTGTTTTTCTCTAAGCAAGTGAGGAAAGTAAGTACCAAAACTGTTTTCCTCTAGGTAATGAGGAAGGTTGAGTGCTACAGTAATTAGTAGGTTATTTAGTGCTTACAAGTTCTGAACAAGTGCTGATCACAAATAAGCAAATTCAAGTGCTAAAAATAAGAATCTGTATCTATTTCCTATATTCTTACTTAGGAGTCACATTAGGGCTGCCCTGCGACTATGCCTTCTCCTATACTCCTACAATGGAGTCACATTGGGTGCCCTGCAACTATGCCCATAGCCGGCCTTAGGCATAGGCCAACTAGGCGGCCGCCTAGGGCGCCACTCTAGCAGGGGTGCTTTTCCAGTATTTATTTGGTGTAGGTAGACCAGGATGGGGGCAACGAGTGGTGTGGTGGGGGCGCTGTGGAGCCAGTTTGCCTAGGGCACTAGTTGACCTAAGGCCGGTCCGGACTATGCCTTCTCCTATACTCTTACTTAGGAGTCACAATAAGGGGGTGCTAAGTGACTATGCCTTCTCTTCTACTCCTACATCATGCCTTCTCCTATACTCCTACACTGGAGTCACATTAGGGGGTGCCCTGCAACTATGCCTTCCCTTTTATTGTGAGTATGTTAACTTCTTTCAGGGAAGAGTGATGTGGCACACTACAAGTGGGGTTCACAATAGATTATAACAGGGGGAGTCTGCACTGTAGGCACTCTTGTTTTGAAATTGCTGAGCGATTTCCTCATCACTGATGTTAGGGAGGGTTGATGGGGTAGGTAGGGTTTCCGGGTTTAAGGAGTGAGTTTATCTTACACCAGAAGTTTTTAGATGAGGTTGGAATAACCGTTCTGCAATCAAAGAAATGTTTTTGCTGTTTTTACGGGTATTTTTGCATTTGTTTAACCGTTTTTCATGTTCTAGGTTAGCCTCAAGTTGTTTTCAGTATATCTTAAACATGCTTTGTTTCTCAATCATTAGTGATTTTACTTCATTAACAAAATTGCCATGGTTTTATACATTTGTACTTGAAACTGCAACAGTTAACAGGATCTGCTGTCGCTAGTTTAGTTAGGCTGCAACAGATAACTGACTAGTGGTGCGCGGATACAGAAGCACACTACAAAGCAAATCTGCCAAGCTGCTAAAAATTTCTCTCTCTAATTATAATACTAATGGTTACCAAAGAGATAATGAAGAATGACACTGATACAGGCCACAAGCGTACTGCTACAGGTTGTATACACACACAATGTCATCTTTTTCCTCTCCTTTAAAGCTACAACACCATTCTGAATATATGTTTGCCTCAAATTAAAAGTACAGTTTTGTACCTACCATAAATGTAGATGTTTGAGTGTTCACACTGCTGCAGTCATCACACTTGGGTTATCTGCCGTCAGGCGGTCCCGCAGTCGGCCCGAGTTCCAAAGTCTTGGTCCGGCATCGGTTGCTGTCGCTTCTTCCCTGACGTCAGTGCGACAGGGGTATAAAAGAGGCAGCCAACGCCATTTTCCTCAGTTTTTCTTGCCCCAGATGTCAGGTGCCCCCAAATAGGAAGGCAATACATAATCCTAAGTAAATTACATAAGTAGAAAACAATAGCTACAGCTGTAAGCAAATACACCATATAGAAATACATCTTAGAGATTGTATAAACAGGGAGCTATAGATAAAACCCAGGTAAGAAGAGGGGAAGGTGGGAGGGTAACCTGGACTGCAGCAGTGTGAACACTCGAACATCTACATTTATGGTAGGTACAAAACTGTACTATGCTCATCATGTTACACTGCTGCAGTCATCACACTTGGGTTGAATCCCAAAGCTAAGGCTGGGCGGTTGGTACTAAACAGGGTTTGGAGAAGCTAGTAGGCCCTGCAAAACTGCAGTGACAAAGCCAGCTCTGGTTTTTGAGTATAGAGGTAAGTGGTAGTGCTTGGTGAAGGTGTGCACTGAACTCCAAGTTGCAGATTCCAAAATATCCTTGGTTGGTACCCCTCTGAGGAAGGCTGCTGATGTTGCTGTAGCCCTGATGGAATGAGGCCTAATGTTACCAGGTACAGGTTTCCCATGGTGTGTGTAGCAGAAACGGACACAATGTCCTATTCATTTTGAAATGGTCTGTTTTGATATAGGCTTTCCTTGAGATCCTGCAGCATAGGATACAAAGGCTGATCAGATTTTCTGAAAACCTTTTTATCCATGATAAAAATTGTAAATAAGCTGAAAAAGCTGGCTCGAAGGGCGGTAGTGTAAGTTTTTCCAAAACAAAATTGAGGTCCCAAGTTGGTGTTGGTGCTCTTCGGGGCGGTCTTATGTTCTTAGCCCCTCTGAAGTACTGTCTTAATAATGGATGTGAAAAAATAGGAGGATCCGTGCTGTAATGAGCTGAAATAGCTGAAGTGTGGATCTTTATAGATGAAAAGGAAAGGCCTTTGAGCAACATCTCAGTTAAATATTGCAGAATCTGACGAATATTTGGGACAAGAGGATTTTGGCCTTTAGCCTGGTTCCAGGCGCAGAATCTTTTCCATTTGTCTGAGTAGGTTTTCCTGGTGCTGGGTCTCCTGGCCTCCAGAATGACATCCATAACAGCTGTAGGGAGAAGTGTTGACTGGTTGTTTAGATAATCTGCCATGCAGCCAGATATAAAGTCTTGAGCCGGCTGTGTAGAAACTGATTGTTTTGCTGAGTCAGCAGGTGAGGAATTTGAGGTAAAATCCATGGTGGGCCTTGAAAGTACAGTTTTGTACCTACCATAAATGTAGATGTCCGATAGACATGCAACTGCAGTCATAACATGTGGGTTGTCCTGCCTCAGGCAGCCCTCGGTCAGCCGGATTCCAAAGTCTGGGTCCGACGTCGGGTGATGTCGCATTTCTCTCCGACGTCAGAGCGGCTGGAGTACATAAGCATCAGCCGACGCCATTTTCTTCAGTGTTTCTTGCCCCAGATGCCAGGTGCCCTCCAAGGAAGGCTGTAATCAAATTGGAAGACAAAAACAGGATTCCAAACAAATAAATGAGCAATAAAACAAATACACCATAACAGATATCCCCAGCTAAGAGAAACAGGGATAGGAGTGGACCCTAGGCATAGAGGGGTATGGAGGGTGGGAAAATCCGACTGCAGTTGCATGTCTATCGGACATCTACATTTATGGTAGGTACAAAACTGTACTATGTCCTTCAAGAATGCAACTGCAGTCATAACATGTGGGTAGAATACCACAGCTTAGCTGGGGGAGGAGGAATGCTCTAGGAAAAAGATGGTGTGGCAATCAAACCCTGCAGGACTGCAGAAGCAAAGCCTGCTCTGGATCTGGAATATAGAGGGAGATTGTAGTGTTTGGAGAATGTATGCATGGAGCTCCATGTAGCAGCTTCTAGAATGTCCTTAGTAGGCACCCCTCTTAAGAATGCTGTAGAGGTGGCTGTAGCTCTGGTGGAATGTGGTCTGACATTGTCTGGAACAGTCTTTCCATGAAAGGAATAACAGAATCTGATGCAATGTCCAATCCATTTTGAAATAGTTTGTTTTGAAATTGCTTTTCCTTGGACTGCAGGGGCGTAAGCTACAAAAAGTTGTTCAGACTTCCTACTGGCCTTGGTTCTATCCAGGTAGTAACGAAGTTGTCTGTGAGTGTCCAAGGTATGCAACAGTCTTTCCCCCTTGTTCTCAGGATTGGGGAAGAAAGCAGGCAGATGAATTGCTTGATTTAAAGAAACCCTAGATACCACCTTTGGCATGAAAGTAGGGTTGGTCCTTAATGAAACTCTGTCTCTGTGAAAAATAATAAAGGGTGGTATTGCCATTAGGGCCTGTAGCTCCGAAACCCTTCTTGCTGATGTAATTGCCAACAGGAAAGCTGTCTTCCAAGAGAGAAATTGCAAGTCAACTGAAGATGCTGGCTCAAATGGAGGTAGAGTCAGTTTTTCTAGGACAAAACTGAGGTCCCAGGCTGGCACTGGGGCCTTTCTTGGTGGCTTAATGTTCTTGATTCCCCTGAGGAATTGCCTTAGTAAAGGGTGTGAAAAAACAGGAGGATCAGTGTTGTATCTAGCTGAAATAGTAGATGCATGTATCTTTATGGAAGAATATGAGAGGCCATTCTTTAACATATCTGCCAAGTATTCCAAGATGAGTGGGATGTTCAACAATGATGCATCATGTCCCTTGCTGGTATTCCAATTGCTGAATCTTTTCCACTTTGCTAAGTAAACCTTTCTGGTGGAGGGTCTTCGAGCCTCTGTTAGTATCCGCTGAACTTCCTTGGAGAGAGATAGGCTGAAGTTATTTATGGGATCTCCCAGGCTGTTAGCTGCAGTGTCTGTAGATTTGGATGCACTGTTTCGAAGTTGTGTTGAGTCAGAAGTAGAGGCCATTGGGGAAGGGCCCACCTCCTGGTGTGACATATGCTCAGTAGTAGTGGGTACCAGTGTTGTCTTGGCCAGTCCGGAGCTATTATGATTCCCTTGGGTCTCTCTGCTTTGATCTTTAGTAATACTGAGGTCATCAGTGGCAGAGGTGGGAATGCATAGATTGTTAGTGAGTTCCAGTTGAATGAGAGGGCATCTATTTTCCAAGCTTTTGGATGGTATGTCCTTGTGCAGAATTTTGGCAGAAGATGGTTGAGATGAGAGGCAAATAGGTCCACTTCTGGCTTGTCCCATGTCGAAGTGAGTTGTCTGAAGGCCTTCGGATGTAACCTCCACTCGTGTGGATCTGTGAAATTCCTGCTTAGGCTGTCCGCTAACACATTGTCTTTTACTGGGACAAACAGGGATTGTAACTGGATGTTTAGACTCAGTGATTTCTCCCAAAGATGCATTGTCAGTCTGCAAAGGGGGTAAGAGTGGGTGCCCCCTTGCTTGTTTATGTACCACATCACAGTGGTGTTGTCTGTCCGTATCAGTAAATGGCCTTGCTGGAGTTGGTGTTGAAAAGCCTCGATGGCATGCATTACTGCCAGCATTTCCTTTTGGTTTATATGCAGATGTGTTTCCTTTGGAGACCATTGTCCTTGTATACACCTGCCTTCCATGTGCCCCATCCAAGGTCTGAGGCGCTGTGGTCATGGTCTGTGTTATCTGTGGTTTTGAATGACATTCTTGTTTTTGCCTGGCTCACCGAGGCCCACCATAGAAATTCCTTTTGTAGGCATGGAATGAGTGGAATGATTGTCTCCAAGTTGTTGCTGTGTTGAGACCAAATGCTTTTAGGTACCATTGAAGCTTTCTCATGTGTAGTCTTGCTAATGGAACCAGGAGAATGCAGGATGCCATGTAACCCAGGGCCTGTAGGAATCTCCTTGCAGTCATCTGGGTGAGTTTTGCTAAACCTTTGAAGTAATGAGTTAACTTCTCTTGTTTGTCTTCTGTCAGGTAAGCCATCTGAGAGGCTGTGTCTAGTTTGGCTCCTAAGAAGATTATTTGCTGGGATGGCTGCAGTCTTGACTTTTGGAAGTTGACTGTGTATCCCAGAGCTTGAAGTAATCGTATGACATAATCCAGGTTTTTTGTCAACATCAATTTGTCGTCCGCTTGTATGAGGCAGTCGTCCAGGTATGGGTAAATTTGTATCCCCTGGAGCCTGCAATGAGCAATTACTGAAGCCAGGCATTTTGTGAATACTCTGGGTGCAGTAGATAAGCCAAATGGCAATGCTGAGAATTGATAATGCTCTGGCCCTGCAAGAAATCTGAGGTATCTTCTGCAGCTGTGTCTGATAGGGACATGCAGGTATGCCTCCTTGAGGTCCAGAGTAATCAGCCATGACCCCTTGCCCAGCATGGGAAGGAGTTGCTGTAGAGTCAGCATTTTGAACTTTGGTACTATGAGAAAGGTGTTTAATGCGGACAAGTCCAGTATTGGTCTCCATTGAGATTCTTTTCTTGGAACCAGGAACAGTCTTGAGTAAAACCCTGGTCTTGTTCTTGTTGTGGAACTCTTTCTATTGCTTTCATCCGAGTCAGCAGAGTGATTTGCTTGATAGCCTCTGCCCTCTGGTTTTGTGGTAGGTTTGGCATGCCTTGTTTTCTTGGTAAGGTATGAAAATGAAACCTGTACCCTCGGTCTATAATGTCCAAAATCCATTTGTCCTTTGTCAGTCTGTGCCAGTTTTCTGCAAACAGAGATAATTTCCCAAGGGAGCTTCTATTTGTTCCCTGGTAGGCGGTAGTAGAGGAAAGTCATTGAGATTGTGGTTGTGGGCAGGTGAAACCCTGTCACTTCTTTGGTTTCCTGGCTGCCATTGTCGCCCCTGTAAGGGCCTCTGTATTGGCCTCTTCCTCGGCCACGTCTGTTCTTACCCCTTTGAAACTTTTCTGTATTAGGAAAGGACCAGTTTTTAGAAGGCCAATTCCTACTGAATCTGGGGGGGTTGAACTTGGAGGAAATCTTTCACCGTCTGAACTGATTTTGCTTTTTCTTCGATGGTCTTTAACACATCCTTAGCATTTGCACCAAAAAGCTTGTTCTTTTCCAAAGGTGCATCCAGAAGTTTTGCTTTTACATGATCTGGTAGAGGTTGATCTTTTAACCAAGCATGTCTATGAATGACTGCCCCTGTCATTGCTGCCCTACATGAAGCTTCCAGTGCATCATACCCACACTGCAGGAAGTGGTTGCTTACTTGACGAGTGTTATGTACAGCTTCCTGCAAAGTCTTCCTGTCTAAAGGATCAGGAGTGGCTAGAGTTTTTTGTAAATCTTCTAAAAGGTAATCCTGATATTGTAACATATGAAAAAGGCAATTTAAAGCTCTCATAGATAAGGTAGTGGATGTGTAAACTTTTTTACCCCATCTCTCTAATGACCTGGCCTCCCTGTTGGAGGGCAAAGGATTTTTAGAGGTGGAGGCTGAAACTCCTTTAGGCCCCTGTGAAATAGTTTCCAAATCAGCAGAATGGGCCCTGAATAAATGGGAATGAATTTCTGGGACCCTGTAATACCTGTCAGGCTTGGCTGGAGCAGGAGGAAGAGAATCAGGGGTAGCACTAGAGTCAGAATATAGATCATCCAGAACATCAAGCACAGGAGGAATAGCTAAGGGCCTGTGCTGGTGCTTCTTAAGGAAAGTCCTCAGGCGTCAGAATATTCCTGACCTTGCCACTTGAAATGTTCCCTCATGGTGTGCAGAACTTCCCCAAAAGAAATATCCTCCGGAGGGGAGGCCGAGGGGATGGAATCTTCTGCATCCGAGTCCTCATAGGTCTGGAAGAGCTCTTCCTGGCTATCAGAGTGGACAGAGCCCTCAGAGTCTTCATCTGAAGGAATAGGTTCAGAGGGTTCAACCCTGGGCCTTTTTTCAGGAGGCTGGGATCCTCTCTCAGGATGGGCCTGTGAACCTCTAATCATGGAAATTAAATCAGCAGCCATGGACATAATTTGTGTCTCTGGAGTAGGCTGAGGTAAGGATTTAGAAGTAATATGCTTTGTCTTGCTGGCTGCCTTAGCCCTAGTGTAGGCCTTAATAGACATGTCCATAGGAGGCCTGGCAGCTCCACGTGCAGGAGTGACCGTGTCTACAGCAATGGTCTCGGGCATTTCCTCGGTTTCGGTATCCAGAGGAAAATCGATAACTGGCGTCGGAGTGATGTCCGGAATCGGAGTCGTCGGTAATGCGGTGTCTTCGGTTCGGAGCGGTGGAGAGACCGTCTCGGAGGGAACCGGAGCACTCACGCTGGGTTTTGGCGTGGAGTCGGTGGTAGACGCGGGCCGAGGATGTCGGTCCCGGTCTTTTCGCTTTTTGGGAGTTTGCGATGTCGGAAGATCCGACGGCATGTTGTAAGCAAATTTATCGGCAAAAAAGTCTTCAGCGAACTCCGCCCGGCACCTGAGAGTGCGCTTGTTGAAGCAAGCACAGGCTACACAGGCCGAGATGTCGTGGTCTGGGCCCAGGCAAGGAAGACAGTAAGAGTGGAAATCCTTATGAGGTATTTGTTTACCACAAGAAAGACAATTGTTAACTTTTTCAGTTATTTCTGACATCAGCTGAGGCAAGAAAAGGTCCCCAACGGGGTACTTAGCTTTTTTGATGACTTCGGTATCGAAGAATACAGGAGCTGACCGACCGGCACTTGCGAAGTGCTTCTGCTTCGGGCACCGAGCAGCAAGAAAGACTGAAGAAAATGGCGTCGGCTGATGCTTATGTACTCCAGCCGCTCTGACGTCGGAGAGAAATGCGACATCAGCCGACGTCGGACCCAGACTTTGGAATCCGGTCAACCGAGGGCTGCCTGAGGCAGGACAACCCACATGTTATGACTGCAGTTGCATTCTTGAAGGACATACATGTTCTTTAATATTGGATACCAGTGTTGGCGTGGCCAGTCTGGAGCAATGAGTAGCATTTGTGGCCTCTCTAATCTGGCTTTTAGCAGCACCTTTGCCAGAAGAGGCAGTGGAGGAAAGGCATACACTGTTAGTGTTTTCCAACTGAATGACAGGGCGTCCACTTTCCAAGCTAGTGTGTGGTATGTCCTTGTGCAAAACTTTCACAGTTGGTAGTTTTGGGTGAGGCAAACAGATCTATGTCTGGGCTCCCCCATTTTTGAGTTATCATTGTGAATACTTGTGGGTCTAGTTTCCACTCATGAGGATCCATGATATTTCTGATTAGTTTGTCTGCCAATGTATTTTTCTTTCCTGGCAGGAATTGTGCTTGTAGTTGAACTTGGTAGGTCAGTGCTGTGTTCCACAAGGTCATTGCTTGCCTGCATAGGGGGGTAGGAATGTGTGCCCCCTTGTTTGTTTATGTACCACATCACTGTGGTGTTGCCTGTCTTTATTAGAAGTTGTCCTAGATGTAGGAGGTCCCTGAAAGCTGTTAGAGCATTTTGTACAGCTAGCATCTCTTTTTGATTGATGTGGAGATGCATTTGATCTGCAGACCATTTGCCCTGAATACACTGTCCTGCCATGTGTGCTCCCCAGGCATAATCCGATGCATCTGTTGTTATAGTTTGCCTGGCTGTGGGTAAGGTAAAAGGCTGACCCTTGTTGAGGTGATATGCCTGAGCCCACCATAGAAACTCCTGTTGAAGGCAGGGAATTAGTGCTATTATTGTTTCCAAGCTGTGGCTGTGTTGAGTCCATACGCTTTTCAGGTACCAGTGTAATTTCCTCATATGCAATTTGGCATATGGTATTAGTAGTATGCAAGATGCCATGAATCCAGGCCTGCAGAATTTTTCTTGCAGGGAGTTGGGTCTTTGTTGCCATCATTTTGAAGTATTGAGTCAGTTGTCCTTGCTTGTCTGGTGTGAGATAAGCCATCTGGGCTGTTGTATTTAAGCTGGCACCCAGGAATATTATGTCTTGTGAGGGCACTAGTTTTGACTTCTTTTCGTTTACTGTGTACCCTAGGCAACTTAGGTTTTTTACAAATGCCAGATGTTTTAAAAGAATGTCCTTGCTGTCTGCTTGAATAAGGCAGTCGTCCAGGTATGGAAATATTTGGATTCCTCTTTGTCTGCAGTATACAATTACTGGTGCCAGGCATTTTGTGAAGACCCTGGGTGCAGTAGATAAGCCAAAGGGCAGTGCAGAGAATTGTAATGAGTTGTACCTGCTATAAATTGGAGGTATCTTCTGCAATTTTGCCTGATAGGGACATGCAGGTATGCCTCCTTGAGGTCCAACGTTACTAGCCAAGCCTTCTTGCCCAGCATGGGAAGAAGTTGCTGTAGTGTGAGCATCTTGAACTTGGGTACTTCCAGGTATGTGTTTAGAATTGAAAGGTCCAGAATGGGTCTCCAGGCTTTGTCCTTTCGGGGAACCAGAAAGTCTTGAGTAAAATCCTTGTCCTTGCTCCTGTGTAGGAACCTGTTGAATGGCTCTCATGTCCATGAGTGCTATAATTTGTCTTTGAGCCTCTGCCCACTGATTTGATGGCAGGTTTGGCATTCCTTTTATCCTTGGTAAAGTGTGAAAGTGGAACCTGTATCCTTGAGTTACAATATTTAGGACCCATTTGTCTTTTGTGATGATGTGCCAATTGTCTGCAAAAAGTGCAAGTTTTCCTCCCAAGGGAGCTGCCAAGAGTGATTTGCTTGGCAGTCTGAAGGGTAAGTCATTGTGATTGTCTTCTGATAGTTTGAGACCTGTCTTCTCCTCCTTTCTGGGTTGTGGCACCCCATTGTCGTGGCTTGTAAGAGCCTTGTGGCTGACCTCTGCCCCTTGGGCATCCGTATTTGCCCCTCTGAGGTCTGTCAGAAGTTGGAAAGGACCAGTTTTTGGTTGGCCAATTTCTGCTGAAAAGAGGGGGGGGGTTGGACCTGTAAAAAATCCTTGACCGTCTGCATAGATTTTGCCTTATCCTCCATTTTCTTTAAAACCTCTTCTGCTTTCACACCAAATAAAACATCCTGCTGTAAGGGTGCATCCAATAATTAGAAGTTATGTACCTACCATAACGTTCCATGTTAGTTGTCTTCTCACCTTCTTTCTTGCTGGATGGTTCGGAGCCGATCCTCGGCTCCGACTCGGCCACTCTAAAAGCTCGAGAGCTAGTTCCACCGGCTCGAGGCTCCCCTATATCCCACAATGCTAGGCGGTAACTCCTCAGATCTCGTTTGATAGCTAAGCCCAGCAAGGAAATTCCATAAGGAACAAAAACAAACTCCTCTAGGTCAGTCCAGGCTAGGGGGAAGGAGGGTGGGACGCAAGAAAGAAGGCGAAAAGAAGACAACTAACATGGAACGTTATGGCAGGTACATAACTTCTAAATGTTAAGTTGTCTATCTCGCCTTCATTCTTGCTGGATGGGACTGCGTCCCTAGCACCTTGTCCCGGGTGGCCTATCGGAACAGACTCTTGAGTACAGTGGAACCAAAGTTGGCTCTGTCCCTGGAGGCCAAGTCCAACTTATAATGAGATATGAAGGTATGGGGAGAAGCCCAAGTAGCTGCAGAACAAATCGAATCAATAGGCAGCCTATCTTGGAAAGCTATGGATGTGGCTAAAGCTCTAGTTGAATGAGCTCTGGGTTTGGATGGCAACTGTTGATGTCTGATCTCATACACAAGGGTAATTAACGAAGTAAGCCATCTAGAGAGAGATACTTTAGAAACTGGAAGGCCCATTCTACCTTCTGCATAAGAATCAAACAGTTGATCAGACTTCCTGAATTGTTTGGTCCTGTCTAAATAGTACCTAAGTTGGAGATGAACATCTAAGGAATGTAATTTTTGTTCTGACCTGTTCGAATAATTAGGGAAGAACACAGGAAGGTCAATGGTTTGATTCAAATTTGCCAGTGAAGCTACCTTAGGCAAAAAGGACGGGTTAGTACGTAAGGACACCCTATCCTAATGAAACACAAGGTAAGGGGGTCGACTACACAGAGCATGGAGTTCAGAGACTCTTCTAGCTGAAGTGACAGCTACTAAAAAGAGTGTTTTCCAAGATAGTAACTTCATTGAACATGAAGCCGCAGGTTCAAAGGGGGGAAGAATTAAAGACGCTAGAGCCAAATTGAGATCCCATAGAGGAGGAGGATCCCTGATAGGTGGTTTGAGGAGAAAAACTCCCTTTAAAAAGGCTTTGCAGAGTTTGTGAGACATAATGGAGGACTCTGAGACTCCAACATGAAAGTTCGAAATTGCTGCCAATTGAACTTTGATGGTAGACGGAGACGAACCTGAGTGGAAAAGTTCAGCTAGAAAGTCTAAAACTGATTGAATGGAAGCAGTGAAAGGATCTATATTCTTTGACTGCACCCAACAGGAAAAACGTTTCCACTTACTATGATAAATCTTCCGAGTGGAAGATTTATGAGAGGCTATCAAAATATCTCGAACTGAGTGAGATATTAGAGGAAGCCTGGCTAGAGTTGGAATTGGAGGAACCACGCTGTGAGGTTCAGAGAGGGGAGGGAGTGGTGCAACTGACCCGACTGATGGGTCAAGAGGTCTGGAACTGGGTCCAGATGCCAAGGTTGTTCCAACAGATAACGGTGGAGAAATGGGAACCAAGCCTGTCGAGGCCAATAAGGGGCAATGAGGATCATGGAAGCTTTCTGAGCGATGGCTTTCTGTATTAGCTGAGATATCAGTGGGAAGGGAGGAAAAGCATACAGAAGTCCCCGGAGCCAATCGTGTACTAGAGCGTCTCTGCTGGGGTGGCCTGGTTGGGGAAAGAGGGTGAAAAAATCGTCGCACTTGCTGTTTTGGGGAGTAGCGAAAAGGTCGCAGCAAGGCCGGCCCCACTTTCGAAAAACTTTCTCCAACACTGAATTCTTCAGAGACCACTCATGAGGCATGAGAATAGCTCTGCTCAGTTTGTCTGCAATCACATTGGACTTCCCGGGAATGTGCGTTGCTAACAGAAACCGCTGAGAAGAAATCGCCCATTGCCACAGTCTGAGTGCCTCTCGACATAGGGGGTAAGATCTGGTTCCGCCTTGTTTGTTGATGTACCACACTACATATTGTCTGTCTGAATTGCTATAGTTCCCTTGGGAAGAGAGTCTTGTAAGGCCTGCAACGCTAGAAGCACTGCTCTCATCTCTAGGACATTTATGTGCAAGTGGCACTCGAAAGGTTGCCACATGCCTTGGACTGTCCTGCCCTGGTAATGCCCCCCCCCCACCCAATCAGGGAGGCGTCCGTTGTCACTGTAGCAACCGGAGGGGAAGGGACGAAAGGTCTCCCTAGGTGGAGCTGGGGAGATGTGATCCACCAAGAGAGATGATTCTTGCACGATTGAGTTATCCGAACAGGATGGGACATTGGAAGTCGTTGGAAAGACCATTGTGTGAAGAGCATCCATTGTAAAATTCTCATATGGAAGCAGGCTAAAGGTAGAAGAGGGATGGCCGCCGCCATAATCCCTAAGACCTTCAGGATCAGTCTGGCTTTGACTTTGTTGCTCTGTAATACCAAAGAGACTAGTCGGTGTATGTCTGCTATTCTCTGCTCTGTGAGTCTGGCTGACATGTTGATTGTGTCTAGATTTGCGCCTATGAAGGTAATAACACGACAAGGCGACAAGACAGACTTTTCGTAATTTATTGAAATGCCTAGTGTTTGACATGTGTGAGAGGTGCAGTCTCTGGCAAGAAGCAACAGATGCTTGGTGGGGGCTGTAAGGAGCCAGTCGTCTAAATATGGAAACACCTGTAATCCTTGTCGTCTCAGATGAGAGGCTACCACTGCCATGCATTTGGTAAACACTCGGGGGGCTGTAGTGAGACCAAAGGGCAGGGCCCTGAATTGGAAATGACTGGTTCCCAGCCTGAAGCGGAGGAATCTCCTGGAGCGTCGACTCATTTTGATATGATAGTACGCATCCTGGATATAGTACAGTTTTGTACCTACCATAAATGTAGATGTCCGATAGACATGCAACTGCAGTCATAACATGTGGGTTGTCCTGCCTCAGGCAGCCCTCGGTCGGCCGGATTCCAAAGTCTGGGTCCGACGTCGGCTGATGTCGCATTTTTCTCCGACGTCAGAGTGGCTGGAGTATATAAGCATCAGCCGACGCCATTTTCTTCAGTGTTTCTTGCCCCAGATGCCAGGTGCCCTCCAAGGAAGGCTGTAATCAAATTGGAAGACAAAAACAGGATTCCAAACAAATACATGAGCAATAAAACAAATACACCATAACAGATATCCCCAGCTAAGAGTAAGCGGGATAGGTATGGACCCTAAGTATAGAGAGGTATGGAGGGAGGAAACGACTGCAGTTGCATGTCTATCGGACATCTACATTTATGGTAGGTACAAAACTGTACTATGTCCTTCAAGAATGCAACTGCAGTCATAACATGTGGGTAGAATACCATAGCTTAGCTGGGGGAGGAGGTATGCTCTAGGAAAGAGATGGTGTGGCAATCAAACCCTGCAGGACTGCCGAAGCAAAGCCTGCTCTGGATCTGGAATATAGAGGGAGATTGTAGTGTTTGGAGAATGTATGCACGGAGCTCCATGTAGCAGCTTCTAGAATGTCCTTTGTAGGCACCCCTCTTAAAAATGCTGTAGAGGTGGCTGTAGTTCTGGTGGAATGTGGTCTGACATAGGCTGGAACAGTCTTTCCATGAAAGGAATAACAGAATCTGATGCAATGTCCAATCCATTTAGAAATAGTCTGTTTTGAAATTGCTTTTCCTTGGACTGCAGGGGCGTAAGCTACAAAAAGCTGTTCAGACTTCCTACTGCCTTTGGTTCTGTCCAGGTAGTATCGAAGTTGTCTATGAATGTCCAAGGTGTGCAAAAGTCTTTCCCCCTTATTCTCCGGATTGGGGAAGAAAGCAGGCAGATGAATGGCTTGATTTAGAGAAACCCTAGATACCACCTTTGGCATAAAGGTAGGATTGGTCCTTAATGAAACCCTGTCTCTGTGGAAAATAATAAAGGGTGGTATTGCCATTAGGGCCTGTAGCTCCAAAACCCTTCTTGCTGAGGTAATCGCCAACAGGAAGGCTGTTTTCCATGAGAGAAATTGCAAGTCAACTGAAGCTGCTGGCTCAAAAGGAGGTAGAGTCATTTTTTCTAAGACAAAATTGAGGTCCCAGGCTGGCACTGGGGCCTTTCTTGGTGGCTTAATGTTCTTGATTCCCCTGAGGAATTGTCTTAGTAAGGGGTGAGAGAAAACAGGAGGATCAGTGTTGTATCTAGCTGAAATAGCAGATGCATGTATCTTTATTGAAGAATATGAGAGGCCGCTCTGTAATATATCTGCCAAATATTCCAAGATAAGTGGTATGTTCAGTAATGATGCATCATGTCCTTTGCTGGTATTCCAATTGCTGAATCTTTTCCACTTTGCTAAGTAGACCTTTCTGGTGGATGGTCTTCGAGCCTCTGTTAGTATCCGCTGAACTTCCTTGGAGAGAGA
Organism: Protopterus annectens; assembly: GCF_019279795.1. Lineage (NCBI taxonomy): Eukaryota > Metazoa > Chordata > Ceratodontiformes > Protopteridae > Protopterus > Protopterus annectens. The sequence continues at coordinate 34,696,422 of NC_056750.1, forward strand.
TAAACTGAAGTTATTTATGGGATCTCCCAGGCTGTTAGCTGCAGTGTCTGAAGGTTTGGATGCAGTGTTTTGAAATTGTGTTGAGTTAAAAGTAGAGGCCACTGAGGGAGGGCCCACCTCCTGGTGTGACATATGCCCCGTAGTAGTGGGTACCAGTGTTGTCTTGGCCAATCCGGAGCTATTATGATTCCCTTGGGCTTCTCTGCTTTGATCTTTAGTAATACTGAGGTCAGCAGTGGCAGAGGTGGGTATGCATAGATTGCTAGGGAGTTCCAGTTGAATGAAAGGGCATCTATTTTCCAAGCCTTTGGATGGTATGTCCTTGTGCAGAATTTTGGTAGAAGATGATTGAGGTGTGAGGCAAATAGGTCCACTTCTGGCTTGCCCCATGTCGAAGTGAGTTGTCTGAAAACCTTCGGATGTAACATCCACTCGTGTGGATCTGTGAAATTCCTGCTTAGGCTGTCCGCCAGCACATTGTCTTTTCCTGGAACAAACTGGGATTGTAACTGGATGTTTAGACTCAGTGATTTCTTCCAAAGCTGCATTGTCAGTCTGCAAAGTGGGTAAGAGTGGGTGCCCCCTTGCTTGTTTATGTACCACATCACCGTGGTGTTGTCTGTCCGTATCATTAAGTGGCCTTGCTGGAGTTGGTTTTGAAAAGCCTCGATAGCATGCATTACTGCCAGCATTTCCTTTTGGTTTATATGCAGGTGTGTTTCCTTTGGAGACCATTGTCCTTGTATGCACCTGCCTTCCATGTGCGCCCCCCATCCAAGGTCTGAGGCGTCTGTAGTCATGGTCTGTGTTATCTGTGGTTTTTTGAATGACATACCTGTGTTTTCCTGGCCCACCATAGGAATTCCTTTTGTAGGCATGGGATGAGTGGTATGATTGTCTCCAAGTCGTTGCTGTGTTGAGACCAAATGCTTTTTAGGTACCATTGAAGCTTTCTCATATGTAGTTTTGCTAATGGAACCAGTAGAATGCAGGATGCCATGTAACCCAGGGCCTGTAGGAATCTCCTTGCAGTCATCTGGGTGAGTTTTGCTAAACCTTTGAAGTATTGAGTTAACTTCTCTTGCTTGTCTTCTGTCAGGTAAGCCATCTGAGAAGCTGTGTCTAGTTTGGCTCCTAAGAAGATTATTTGCTGGGATGGCTGCAGTCTTGACTTTTGGAAGTTGACTGTGTATCCCAGAGCTTGAAGTAATCGTATGACATAATCCAGGTTTTTTGTCAACATCAGTTTGTCGTCCGCTTGTATGAGGCAGTCGTCCAGGTATGGGTAAATTTGTATACCCTGGAGCCTGCAATGAGCAATTACTGAAGCCAGGCATTTTGTAAACACTCTGGGTGCAGTAGATAAGCCAAATGGCAATGCTGAGAATTGATAATGCTCTGGCCCTGCAAGAAATCTGAGGTATCTTCTGCAGCTGTGTCTGATAGGGACATGCAGGTATGCCTCCTTGAGGTCCATAGTAATCAGCCACGACTCCTTGCCCAGCATGGGAAGAAGTTGCTGTAAATTCAGCATTTTGAACTTTGGTACTATGAGAAAGGTGTTTAATGCGGACAAGTCCAGTACTGGTCTCCATTGAGATTCTTTTCTTGGAACAAGGAACAGTCTTGAGTAAAACCCCTGCTCTTGTTCTTTTTGTGGAACTCTTTCTATTGCTTTCATTCGAGTCAGCAGAGTGATTTGCTTGATAGCCTCTGCCCTTTGATGTTGTGGTAGATTTGGCATGCCTTGTTTTCTTGGTAAGGTATGAAAATGGAACCTGTACCCTCGGTCTATAATGTCCAAAATCCATTTGTCCTTTGTCAGTCTGTGCCAGTTTTTTGCAAACAGAGATAATTTTCCGCCCAAGGGAGCTTCTAGTTGTTCCCTGGTAGGCGGTAGTAGAGGAAAGTCATTGAGTTTGTGGTTGTTGGGCAGGTGAAACCCCTGCGTCACTTCTTTGGTTTCCTGGCTGCCATTGTCGTCCCCTGTAAGGGCCTCTGTATTGGCCTCTTCCTCGGCCACATCTGTTCTTACCCCTTTGAAACTTTTCTGGATTAGGAAAGGACCAGTTTTTTGAAGGCCAATTCCTACTGAATCTGGGGGGTTGAACCTGGAGGAAATCTTTCACAGTCTGAACTGACTTTGCTTTTTCTTCGATGGTCTTTAACACATCCTTAGCATTTGCACCAAAAAGCTTGTTCTTTTCCAAAGGTGCATCCAGGAGTTTTGCTTTTACATGATCTGGTAGAGGTTGATCTTTTAACCAAGCATGTCTACGAATCACTGCCCCTTTCATAGCTGCCCTACATGAAGCTTCCAGTGCATCATACCCACACTGCAGGAAGTGATTGCTTACTTGCTGAGTGTTATGTACAGCTTCCTGCAAGGTCTTCCTGTCTAGAGGATCAGGAGAAGCTAATGTTTTTTGTAAATCTTCTAAGAGATAATCCTGATATTGTAACATATGAAAAAGGCAATTTAAAGCTCTCATAGATAAGGTAGTGGATGTGTAAACCTTTTTGCCCCATCTCTCTAATGACCTTGCTTCCCTGTTGGAGGGCAAAGGATTTTTTGAGGTGGAGGCTGAAACTCCTTTAGGCCCCTGTGAAATAGTTTCCAAATCAGCAGAATGGGCCCTGAATAAATGGGAATGAGTTTCTGGGACCCTGTAATACCGGTCTGGCTTGGCTGGAGCAGGAGGAAGAGAATCAGGGGTAGCACTAGAGTCAGAATACAAATCATCCAGAACATCAAGTACAGGAGGAATAGCTAAGGGCCTGTGCTGAGGCTTCTTAAGGAAAGTCCTAAGGCGTTTCCTAGAATCAGAATATTCCTGACCCTGCCACTTGAAATGTTCCCTCATGGTGTGCAGAACTTCCCCAAAAGAAATATCCTCAGGAGGGGAGGCCGAAGGGATGGAATCCTCTGCATCAGAGTCCTCATAGGTCTGGAAGAGGTCTTCCTGGTTATCAGAGTGGACAGAGCCCTCAGAGTCTTCATCTGAAGGAGTAGGGTCAGAGGGTTCAACCCGGGGCCTTTTATCAGGAGGAGGCTGGGATGCTCTCTCAGGATGGGCCTGTGAACCTCTAATCATGGAAATTAAATTAGCAGCCATGGACATAATTTGTGTCTCCGGAGTCGGCTGAGGCAAGGATTTAGGAGTAATATGCTTATATTTGCTGGCTGCCTTAGCCCTAGTGTAGGCCTTAATAGACATGGCCATAGGAGGCCTAGCAGCTCCACGTGCAGGAGTGACCTTGTCTACAGCAATGGTCTCGGGCATTTCCTCGGTTTCGGTATCCGGAGGAAAATCTATAACTGGCGTCGGAGGAATCGGAGACGTCGGTAATGCGGTGTCTTCGGTTCAGAGCGGTGGAGAGACCATCTCAGAGGGAACCGGAGCACTCGCGCTAGGTTTTGGCGTGGAGTCAGTGGTAGATGCGGGCCGAGGATGTCGGTCCCGGTCTTTACGCTTTTTGGGAGTTTGCGATGTCGGAAGATCCGACGGCATGGTGTAAGCGAATTTATCGCCGAAAAAATCTTCAGAGAACTCTGCCCGGCGCCTGAGAGTGCGCTTGTTGAAGCGAGCACAGGCTACACAGGCCGAGACGCCGTGGTCTGGGCCCAGGCAAGGGAGGCAGTAAGAGTGGAAATCCTTATGAGGTATTTGTTTACCACAAAAAAGACAATTGTTAACTTTTTCAGTAATTTCTGACATTGGCTGAGGCAAGAAAAGGTCCCCAACGGGGTACTTAGCTTTTTTGATGACTTCGGTATCGTAGAATGCAGGAGCTGACCGACCGGCACTTGCGAACTGCTTCTGCTTCGGGCACCACGCGGCAAGAAAGACTGAAGAAAATGGCGTCGGCTGATGCTTATATACTCCAGCCGCTCTGACGTCGGAGAGAAATGCGACATCAGCCGACGTCGGACCCAGACTTTGGAATCCGGCCGACCGAGGGCTGCCTGAGGCAGGACAACCCACATGTTATGACTGCAGTTGCATTCTTGAAGGACATCTACTGAGCACATCCAGTTGTCCCGCCCCAAAGGGGTAGAATGGACTGCAGCGTGACCATCCGGAACTTTGTTTTCTTGACAAACTTGTTCAAGTTGCTGAGATCCAAAATGGGTCTCCAGTCCCCTGTTTTCTTTGGAACCAAAAAGAATTTGGAGTAGATTCCGGATCCTTGTTGGTCTGCTGGAACTGGTTGAATGGCTCTTTTTGCAAGCAGCTTTGAAATTTCTAGAGCTGCTCGCTCCCTTTGACTGGGTGTAAGGTCTGGAAGGGATTTTTTGGATTGCTTCGGAATGAAAAGGAATGGGATTCTGTAGCCTTCGGAAATGATAGACTGTACCCACTTGTCTTGAGTTAGGGATAGCCAGGCTTCTGGGTACAGAGATAACCTTCCCCCGACTGCCTCCGAAGGTGAACAGTCGGGCAACACCTCAGGGATGCTGGAAGGGCTTGTTGGAAAAGGTTTCTCGACTGCCCTGATTCTGCGGGCCCCCTCTGCCTCTAGGACGGCATCTACCATTATTGTTCCCCCCTCTGCCTCTAGAGGGGAATCGACTCTGTGCGTCAGGCAAATCTCCCTGAGATTGTTTGCGGAACCACATCTTTCCCCCTTTCTGGCCCTTGGGGTAAGGTCTAGAAGGAGTAGAAAAATGCACTCCGACGGCAGAGAGAGTTTTGCCATCAGTCTCGCACCTAGTCAGGGTTTCCTTCACTTGAGGACCAAAGAGGGATGATCCATCAAAAGGGGCATTAGTGAAGGACGCCTTGAAAGGGTCCGCAAAGTTACATAGTCGCATCCAGGCGTGCCAACACAAGGCTACACCTGTTCCTGCCGCTCTACTCGCTCCATCCGCCGCATATGAAAGGAGGCGCATGGAGGAGTTAGTTATAGAATTAAGGGTCGCCAGCTGAGAGTTCATCCTATCCTGAAAACCCGCAGCTGTTGGGTCCTTTAACATTTCGCTCGCTTCCTTGAGCAGATCCCTCTGAAGACGAGTGAAATGACACAGGTAATTCAGCGCGCGCATAGTAAAGGTCGCTGACGAGAACATCCGCTTCCCGTACCTGTCCATAGACCTAGACTCCTTGTTAGGAGGATGAACAGGCACCGAAGGATCAGCTAACTCCTTCTTAGTGGCCGCAGCCACCACCTTACCATCAACAGGGACGCCTTTGGTTAAAAATTCTTTGTCCTTGGGGGCACTGATGAATTTTGATGGTCTCCTGGGGGTGGGTTCCACTGAGTCAGGTGCCGTCCAGGCCTTCTTTGCCACCACTTGCATGAGGGGGTCAAAGGGAGGGGACACCCAGGAGGTGGAAGGGCGAGAGCCAAACGCCTCAAGATACACCGATTCATCCTCTGAAGGGTTGAGGGCTGGCCAATTCCCCCTCTGTTTTAAGATTTCGAGGATGTCTGCAAAGGAGACATCTTCAGAGGGGGAATGAGGGGAACCTTCAGAATCCTCTAAATCAGTGTCAGAGGTGACAGACTCAGGGAGTCAATGTGCTTCCTCTTGCACTGCCTCTTCCTAGGGGCTCTCCACGGGTCAGGAGAGGCCTCGGAAGAGGAGGAGATCCCCACTGGGGGTACTTGAGGAGCTGGCTCTCTACGGTCCGGGATGAGAGAGTGAGCAGAAATCACCGGAGGCACTGTGGAGGGAGGGGCAGAAGGAGCCGACTGTGGAGTTGAACCTGGTTCTAACACGCTCCTCATGACCTCGAAGGCACCCCTGTCAGGCAGAGCCTGAGATTTCCTCTCCGAAAAGCTGGAAACCTCCCCCGGCACCGACAGTGATGGCTCCGAGGCCAATGTCGTAGCCGAACTCACCAGCGCCGAAGCACCGAGAGGGAGAGCGGGGTCAGACAAGGGTCCGATGCCACTCGCCCCCTCGAAGCCGACGAGGGAAGTCTGGCACCGAGATTCTTCCAAGGAAGACATCGGAGCAGACGACGGCACCGAAGACAAAGGTATCAGTTCCGACGCCACCACAGTCTCGGGTCCGAGCCGCCCCAGCTCCGAACTCAGAAGAGTCAGAGGAGGAACATTTTGAGCAATGGGAATAGTCCTCGACTGTTGAGTCGGACTTTGAAGCATCTGGGCTAGTGCCTTGGACTTAAGAAGTCGACTCACTACCCTCTGAAGGTCATGATCTGATAGTCTCGACGACCTAGAGGAGTAAGATCTATGGCTCCATTCAGACAGCAATGGTGATGCTGGAGCCGAATGAACGGAGCCGATAGATGGAGATCGGGACCTTTTCCTGGAGGTCGGTTCCGACAATTTGATCGGAGCCGACTCAGCGATGTCTTCCTCGGCTCCGGCCGGAGCTGAGGAAATAGTAGGGGCATGAGTTCGAGAGTCATCGGCTCCGGCCAGAGCCGTTGATCGAACAGCCTCAGAGACCGGAGCCGAAGGTCTGGGAGGCTTCGAGGGTTTCCCCGAGGATTGAGTCGAGGGACCCTCAGGCTTCAATAAGCCCCTTAGAATAAGCTTATTTTTACGCTCATGCAGGACTCTAGGGCTGAAGCCATGGCAAACAGCACATGAGTCCTGCAGGTGCAAAGGTCCCAGGCAGTATACACAAGAAGTGTGACCGTCTGTCAGAGACATCTTCTGACAGCACGAGTCACACTTCTTAAGCCTGAGACCTTCGATTCCTTGGACATGTCCAAAGAAAAACAAGGTGTAACCACACAATCACACACACACACCTATTACACTTGATAAAAATTTTAATTAAATTAAATTTAAATCAAATTAGTAACTAACTTAGAAAAATTAAATCCCTACAAAAACACAGTCACTCCAACTACTAGGAAGGGAGGGACTGGGCCTAAAGCCCAAGGGAATAAGTTTAGTAAAGTTTGGAAATAACAGGGGAAGCTAGACTAAAGAGAGGAAGGAAACTACTTAACTCTTAAATTTATGAGGAAAAGCTAACTTAAAAGGGGGTCTATCTAAGATACAATTCGTTATTTTAAACTAACCTGATGAGCCGGTGAAAAGCACCTTGATCGCTGTAGCGGCAAACGAGATCTGAGGAGTTACCACCTAGCACTGTGGGATATAGGGGAGCCTCGAGCCGGTGGAACTAGCTCTCGAGCTTTTAGAGTGGCCGAGTCGGAGCCGAGGATCGGCTCCGAACCATCCAGCAAGAATGAAGGCGAGATAGACAACTTAACATCTTTGCTTTAACATGATCAGGTAAAGTTTGTTCTTTTAACCAAGCATGCCTACGAATGACAGTCCCTGTTACAGCTGCTCTGCAAGAAGCTTCCAATGAATCAAATCCACATTGCAAAGTATGTTTTCCCACTTGTTCTGCTGCATGTAACAAATCTTGCATTTCCTTGTAATCAGGCTGCTCTGAATGTGTGCTCATTTTTTGTTTTAATTGAGACATCAAATATTGTTGATATTTCAGCATGTGAAACTGGCAATTTAAGGCCCTCATAGCTAGAGTAGCTGAGGTATATACTTTCTTTCCCCATTTGTCTAGTGCTCTAGAATCCCTTTCAGACAGTACAGGATTTTTAGCAATAGAGGCCTTAACCCCTTTGGGACCCTGGGAAATGGTTTCTGGGTCAGCAACAGGGCTTTTATATAGGAATTTATGTGAGTCAGGGACTCTGTAGTATCTGTCTGGTTTGGCTGGTGCAGGAGGTAATGAATATGGGTTAAGGCTAGATTCTGAGTAAACATCATCCACAATGTCTAACACAGGTGGAATAGCAAGGGGTCTGTGCTGGGGTAGTAAGAGGAACTCTCGGAGCCTTTTCTTAGAATCAGAGTAATTCTGGCCTTCCCAGTGGAAATGTTCCCTCATGTTATGTAAAGTTTCCCCAAAAGAGTAGTCTTCTGGGGGAGATGCTGAAGGAATAGACTCTTCAGCATCAGAGTCTTCATAAGGGGGAAAAGAGTACTCCTGTTTCTCAGAAGAATCTGAGGTAATGGAAACCTGGTCAGAGGAAGCGTAGTCCTCCTCCTGTCTAGGCCTTTTGCCAGGTGGGGGATGGGAACCCCTGATTAGGGTAATTAAGTCTTCGGCCATCTTAAGCATCTGTTTCTTAGGCATGGGGCCTTGCACTGGAGACTGCTGTAAAGGCTTCCTTACTTTTAATGGAGTTTTCAGTTTTGCAAAGGATTTAATAGTAAGTGTAGTCGGTCTGAAGACACCTTCAGCAACTGACGGCCTTTCAACTGCACCGGAATCCCCATCAGCCATGGAGTCAGAAGGGCCTAAAGATAAACGCTCTGGAGGCCCTGCAATCTCCGCTTGGGAGTCGGATACAGGCTGGGGTTCTAAATCAGTGGTCGTCAGGGGCTGTGTAGGTGCCTCACTGAAAACCGGAGAACCGGCGACTGGCCTAGCAGAGGCCTTGGTGTCTGGTTTGGGTCTCAGCTGCCTGTCCTTATCTTTGTGCTTTTTATGCATCCCAGTCGTCAGTTGCTCCGATGGCATGGTATAATTAAATTTTCTACCAAAATAATGTTGGGAGAAATCAAACCGACGTTTAATAGTTCTTTTGTTAAACCTAGCACAAAATTGACAACCTGTGACGTCGTGGTCTGGGCCTAGGCAAGGGATACAATAAGAATGAAAATCCTTATGGAGGTATTTGCTTCCCACAAGAAATGCAATTATTAACTTTTTCTGACATCGGACTGAGGCAAGAAAAGGTTCCCCAACGGGGTACTTAGCTTTATTGAAGACTTCGGTCTGAAATTCGATTTGAAAATCTCAGGAGTCGGCCGACCGGCACTTGCGAACTGCTTCTGCTTTGGGCACCGCGCGGCAAGAAAAACTGGGGAAAATGGCATCGGCTACCTCTTTTATACCCATCGCACTGACGTCAAGGAAGAAGCGACAGCAACCGACGCTGGACCAAGACTTTGGAACTCGGGCCAACTGCGGGACCGCCTGACGGCAGATAACCCAAGTGTAATGACTGCAGCAGTGTAACACGATGAACATCTGCTATAAGCAGCAAGGCACTAGTCTGTACTTCATCACTAATGGCTCCAGCCCACTGCTATGGCACACAAAAATGGATTCCCTAGCAGAAAGTGACGTAAAGAACTCCTTGAGCTACTCAGTTGTGCAGTACATTTTTGTGGATGGGTGCTGTGGCTGATCTTATTTGATGTGGCTCTATTTATTAGACCTTTGCAGCTTATGGGGTATCAAAGACGTTCGATAAATCAAGGAAAATAAGTGTCTATAAGCATCAGTTCAATGCCCATCAGATCGGATTAAATTCTAGATAAGCATTTAAAAAAATATAATTCACCAGTAACAAACAAAGGATGGTATAAGAAGAAAATAAAATAAACAATCAAAATAAGTAGCAGTAGAGATTTTACACTGATCGACTCTCTCATAAAATTATCCCATCACAGATGCACAATACTGGTATCAAAGAGACATGCCAACCTGGAATTCAAAGCCCCAGTTCCCATTTTTGGCTACTCTCAGACAGCTGACATGGATCGTACACCAGGAAAATCCTTAATGCTTCTGTCAATTGAGACTACTTTAAATGCTTTACTTTACTTTTGTGGTAAATATTTTACCCCTGGGCATGCTGTACAGAAACCATTCTGTCTAGTGCACTTGGAGGGTTACAAATCCAAGGCATGCTTTTGTAGTGTGCTTATTTTTGCCAGTATATATTACTTTGTCAGGAGTGATTTGTGACAGACAAGTACCAGTAAGAGCGAAAGGGAAGGTCTACAAGAGGGTAGTGAGACCAGCTATGTTATATGGGTTGGAGACAGTGGCATTGACAAAAAGGCAGGAGTCAGAGCTGGATGTGGCAGAGTTAAAGATGTTAAGATTTGCACTGGGTGTGATGAGGGTAGACAGGATTTGTAATAAGTATATTAGAGGGTCAGCCCAGGTTGGACAGTTTGGAGACAAAGCCAGAGAGGCGAGATTGCATTGGTTTGGACATGTGTTGAGGAGGGATGCTGGGTATATTGGGAAAAGGATGCTAAGGATTAAGCTACCAGTTAACAGGAAAAGAGGAAGGCCTAAGATAAGGTTTATGGATGTGGTTAGAGAGGACATGCAGGTGGTAGGTGTGACAGAGCAAGATGCAGAGGACAGGAAGAAATGGAAACAGGTGATCCGCTGCGGCGACCCCTAATCGGGAAGGCCGAAAGAAGAAGATATATTACGTTGTCCTAGATGACACATGCAGTGGAATTTTGCCATTTAATGATGACAATTTTTTTCTGAAAACACACAGGAAGAAATTAAGAACTTTTAGTTTATCCATGTACATTACTGGTCCATACATTTACAGTTCTGCAATTAGCTGAAGGCACTGCAGAAAAAATGGAACCCAGGGTAGTGAACTAATCTCAGTTAACCATTTGCAGACACAGCCCAGTTGACCGGGATCATATAAGAAATGAGCAAATATATTTACAGAGACAAGAATATGCTATAAAACATATAGATATATACAGATACAAGGATATGCTATAAAACATATACATATTTACAGACAGAATATACTATAAAACACACACATATTTACATAGACAAATTATGCTACATTTAGTTCAAGAAGCAGATTACAAATTCAAAACATGAATGAAAAAATAGAATTATGCTTAGCAGAGCTTTATGGATAAGATGTAGCCATAATGACTGAGATGGCTTACAATACAGGGATAGCAACGTGTCATTATATACAGACATGTGAAAACATTACAAGTGGCAAGTGAGAATAGTTACAGGAAAGGGTACCATGGGGAGAAGACGGAGAAACAGACAGAGCCATGAAGAGGGAAGTAGTAGAAATGACAGAGGTGTGAGAGATGAGAAGAGGGAAGTAGGATGAATGAGGGGCAGTAAGTTAGGGGATGACGAGATGAGATAAGGATAAAGGGGTGTGTGAGAGCTGCAGGGGTCATGTAACATGACCCGTGTGGGTGCAGCTGCCCTTGGGATGGAGAGGTGTTCTTTGAGCTGTGGTCTGACGTTTGCCTAGATTTGAAAATCTCTGGGAGTGTAATGGAGTCCCATAGTTTAAGTGCTAGGATGTTGAATGTATGGTTAGTGAAATGAAGTTTAGTTTCTGGAGTTAGAAGAGTGGGTTGAGATTGCAAGATACCCCTGAGATTACATTTGGGGGCTTCTATGAAAAGTTTAAGAGTGAGAGGGGAAGATATCTCGGGAGAAAGGGCTTTGTGAATTACTGATCCTAGGAGGATGTTGGTTCTCAAATGTACTAGGAGCCATTCATCGCTGGTGAGAGTTTGGTAGTGGTGTTCATTAATGGGGGAATTAGTAATGAACCGGCAGATGTTACTGGAGATAGTTTGCAAGGTGGTAGTATTTTTCTTTGAGGCTAAAGCTGTTCTGGGCAGTCCACATTTAAGTGAGATAAGAATATTCCTTTCCCTACGGCAGCTTTGGCTATCTTGGACAGAAGAGATGCTAGTTTGCCCAGAACAGTAGCGTGTTGATCTTTTTAAATTAATGTAATTACTATCATCATCAGTGCCTGGTTACAGACCTGAAAAAATGATAGAATTATCTTAATCAAGGCAAGCCGTTCAACATTACAGTGATGAAGTTTATGCTGCAGCTATAGAAACTGAAGAGGAAGATATTCGACCAGTTTTATGAGAACCCATAACAACTTTTGCAGACACCAGCAAAAACCAGATGTTGCATTCATTAAATGTGACTGGAATATTGCAGTTGTTAGCAAAGTACAACTGGAATAATGATGAAGTTTGACCTTGGAGTACAAAACGAAACAGGACATGTTGTAGTGGACTTCTGCCAAGGTAATTCACTGGACATAGTAAACACTCTCAACAGCCTAAGCAAGAGCTTTACACGCAACTATTACCAGATGGTCAATACTGAAATCAGACTGATTATATACTCTGCAATCAAATATGGAAGAATTCTATACAGTCAGCAAAAACAAGACCTGGAGTTGACTGTGGCCAATACCATCAGCTTCTTACTGCAACATGTAGAATTAGATTAAAGAGAAGAAAATATCTAAATCAGTGATATGTGATGTCAACGATATTTCAAGTGAATATGTAGTGGAGGAGAAGAACAAATTAAAGAGTAGACAGAGTACCCGAAGAACTATGGAGACGAGTTTGCAATACTGTCTATATAAAGCAGGTTGTTAGCAGCTCAAAGCCTTAATCCTCTAGACACAGACAGAATATTAAGGCAAAACTGCTGTCTTTGGAGGCTTTAGAAATGGTAATAAAAGTCACTCATCAAGCCCATAATTGAGTATAATGTCATCTTCAGTATGCACCGTACAACGCACCTGCAAGAACTATAGAAACCTCACAGGTTTCTAAGATGATAAAGGGACTCCAGCATGTGCCTTACACACACCAATTCAAGTCTCTCTTACTATACTCAGTATTGTATAGGCTTCTTGGGAGAGACTTATGCCTGGCTTACACAGCAATCTCCGACCCAAACCTAATGAATTTGCTGTGCATCCGTAAATCAAATGGGACTAGATCTACCAATTCCAGGGACTTAAATATGGCCTGCAACTTGAATAGGATGTGCTGGAGGGAAAAATGTGTCTCCTAGCAACTGACACATCTTTGGAATAGACTGCCAGTTCATTTGAAGCAGAGCACCTCTATGACACTGTTCAAGAGGAACCTGGACGAGTGGATGGAGCACCATAAATTCTTAACAGGGATACCGCCCACAACCCTCCTGGACATGGGTAGTCATTAATAAATACAATCCTGGATATTGAACTATGGTATTTCACTGGGATGAAATGGCTAGGCTTGAAATGACCTCCGGGTTGATAGCCTAGTAACCTCCTATGATCCTATGATAAAAAGGTAATGAAGATTAGGAAAAAAACCTGTCAAGCTAAATTAAGAGTTTCACAGAAGAAGGAGAGATAAGCAAGCATATTTTAAATGAGTAATGCAAAGAATGAAAGATGATAGAATGAGAAAGGCAAGAGATCTATTCAAGACAGCTGGTGATAAGGGAAGCTTCCACGTAAAAATGGGCACAATAACATATAAATATGGGAGATATCCACAAGAAGCAAAAGATATTAAGAGGAGACAGCAGAAATATACAAGAAGGAACTTAACATCAGTGATATAGGCAATGGTACTCCCTCTGCTCTAACACCAGACATCATGGAAAGAGAAGTAAAACGGGCCCTAGAAAGCCTTGTTAATAACATGGCCTTGGAAGGTGGTGGAATTTCAGATGAATTACTAAATGTCTGACAAAACAATGCTGTTAAAGTACTGATCAGAATCTGCAACCAAATTTGGAAAACAGGACAGTGGCTATTATATTAAAAAGGTGAGTTTTCATTCCAATCCCTAAAAACAAGCCATGTTGAGGTGCGCTCACATTACCGAACAATTACACCTGTCTCATATGTGCTGGGAAAGTAATGCTCAAGATTCCACAAACTAAGGTCCAGCAATATTTGGGACAGAAAACTGCTAGATTTACAAACTGATTTTGGAAGAAGCAGAGGCAGCAAATATCAAACTGCTAACATCCACAGGATAATAGAGAAAAGCAAGGGAGTTAGAGAAAAATATTTACTTCTGCTTTGACTACTCTAAAGCCTTTGATGGTGTGCACCAAAACAAACTATAAAAGGGGACAGAAGAGGCTAAGGTTGTTAGACATCAACACTTAAGTAATGAATCTGAATTTGCAAGAGCTTAAAGAAACAGCTGTTTGACGTACTAAAGACCTTGAGGTCATGATGAGCTATATTCCACTAAACAACAAAACAGCACCAATGGCAAATGCTTCCAGAAGCTGAAAATTTAATTCAGTAACAGAAAATGTACAGTTGATTAGTCTGCAGTGCATCAAGGCATGCACATTTTGGAGAATTTATCCGCTTCTGTATTCAGCTTCCCATATGAAATAATTTGCTTCAGCACATCAATGGAAGTTTTTTTTTTTTTTTTTGATATTTTGGAAGAAGTCTTCATCTGTAAAAGACATCACTGTCTAGCAAGTTCATCCCAGTTCCCCCCAATGTAGATAGTCAAGCTACTGAGTTCCCACTAAAGTACTTAAAAAAATCAATTGCACATAATTATTGTCAGAAGATTAAATGCATGTTCTCATTTGTTTCCCTTTCTTATGGATTTATTAACTTAGCACCTTCACTTTACAATCAAATGAATCTTCTCTTTATGTTGACAATGCAATCTTAGTGGCTTAGAGCTCTATAACAGATTCTGCAGCTGCAGAATTACAAACATGACTGATATTCAAGATCGAGTCCTTGTCAACATAATTTTGGCAGCAGAAAAACAAATTTGGTTTTATTTCAGGTCACCATTAAAACTAAAGCTACATAAAACTATTTATATAAAAGGTCTGCAATGATCTTGGATCAAACCCAACCAGTGAGCTTTTCATTCTTGTACTCAGATCACTACACTTTCAAAAATATTGTTTTTAAGTACCAAAACTTCAGCTGTCGTTCTTTCTCAAAAGTCAGTTATCAATCACAAATATGTCCACTAATTAGTCAAATGATTTCGTGTCAGTTACACTTGTGTGCATTTAACAAAGGAATCAGATATAATTTCTTTAATGGTTATAATTGACGGTATTTGTGTAACAGACCACACGCATGAAAATAATGGAAAAGAAAATGGGGGGTAACAAACTGCCTCTGCTACTCATCTCATGTACCCTTCCTAGGAACAGCTCAGCTATGAATGAAAAAACACTTGTTCTTACCATGATGCTCCATCTGTGTTGTTGATCTTCATTCATTCATTACTGATGGGTATCGGTTCCGTCCTCGGAACCGAGTCGGCCGTTACAACAAGCTCATGCCAGCCAAAACACTCTCAAGCTACGCTTACCCATAGTGTCCCTCTCTCTATCACTTCAGATCGAGTTTGCCCATAAGAAAAAAGAAAGCAAGAGGAGGCTTTATCTGGGCAACTACCCTCTCATAAGATAGGACCAAATCTGAACCTCCAGAACTCTTTCGGAGGCGGTTGGCAGGTGGGTTGTAATGAATGAATGAAGTTCAACAACACAGATGGAACATTATGGTAAGAACATAACTTCTTTATTTGATGTTGTTAATCTTCTTCCATTCCTTACTGATGGGACAGAGTCCCTAGCTACTTTATTTCTTGGGAGGCCCTATGGAAGGATATTCTGAGCACCATAATTATACCTCTCAACCTGTTAGAGCAAGAAATCTGGACAAAGGCGCAAATAATGGGGGGACAAAGGCCTAAAAATAGAGACACTTTTTAAATATTGCTCTTACAAGCTTAGAAAGTTGACAAAATAACAGGTTATGCATCATCATGGATTTTCTGAAGGATATGAAGTCTGAAACTCAAATGTGTGCCATTATTTTCTGACTTCAGTCCTCAACGATTTGCCAGTGATTCACCATTAAACCACAATTTTATGAGAAACAGACCAAAAACATGAGGCAAAAATCTGTACGTTCTGCGAAAATCTGTACAGTTAAGAGGTACCATTGAACCAAAGGAAGTTCTTTCCCTGGAGACCAAATCCAATTTGTAATGCGTGACAAAGTTATGAGAGGTGGCCCATGTTGCTGTTGAACAAATGTCATCCATGGAAGGCAACAGATTTTGCGACTGATCAGGTTGATTGCGCTTTGACCTTAGATGTTAGGAGAGCTTTGTTTTGTTGATAGATAAAGCAAATGCACTGAGATAAGAGTCACTTTGGAAACAGATCTTCCCACTTTTGGTCCTGAGAATGATACAAATAATTGGTCAGATTTTCATAGTGATTTAGTCCTGTCCAAACAGAATCACAATTGCCTATGCACATCAAGTAAATGCAGTGAATATTCTTCTTTGTTAGAAAAATTTGGAAAGAAACCCTGCAGATCAATTATTTGTTTAATAG
Organism: Protopterus annectens; assembly: GCF_019279795.1. Lineage (NCBI taxonomy): Eukaryota > Metazoa > Chordata > Ceratodontiformes > Protopteridae > Protopterus > Protopterus annectens. Next base: position 34,712,368 of record NC_056750.1, read on the forward strand.
TCAAATCGGAAATAACTTTGTGTAAGAAGGTGAGATTAGTCTGGAGTGCTACTCTGTCTTTATGGAAAACCATGTAAGGACGTTTTATGCACAAGACTTGTAGTTCAGATATTCGTCTTGTTGAAGGAATGACTATCAAGAATAAAGTTTTCCAGAATAAAAATTTTATATTGCAAGTGGCAGGTTCAAAAGGAGGATGAGTCAAGGACTGTAGAACTAGTGCTAAATTCCAGGCCTCGGTTGGCTCTTTAAAGGGGGGCCTAATGTGTGTAACACTTTCAAAAAGGTCTTCCAAAGGAGCTGAGACATCAATGATGAATCCTGGAAGCCATTGTGGAAGTTAGCGACAGCTGCCAGGCGCACTCGAATAGCTGAAGCCACCACTCCCGAGTGGAGTCCAGTACCAAATCAAGCAGAGCTGAAAATGGGTCTATTCCCTTCTAGACCAAATTATGAATCTTTTCCACTTGCTGAGGTAAAGTTTCCTAGTAGATGGTTTATGAGAAGCCAGAATAATGTGATGTACTGGGGAGGATAGGTTATTTTGCCTGACAATTACCAAAAGTGGAGGAACCAAGCTGTCACCTTGAGGCTTGATAAGTTTGAATGCATCAACCCTTGTGGATGTGACAGCAGTTCCGGAGCTGGATCCAGACTCCATGGCTGATGTACTAGGGGAGGCCAAAAAAAGGGAAACCAGACTTGTCGGGGCTAATAGGGTGCAGTGAGGATTACTCTGCTTCTCAACTGAAGAGCCTTCTTTAGAAACTACAGGATCAGAGGAGAGGGGAGGAGCATATAGTAGTCTCTTGGGCCAATCGTGTACTAGAGCATCCCTTGGGGACTCCCCTGCGGGGGAATTAGGACAAAGTAGCTGCCTCATTTGTGATTTGCAGGAGATGCGAATAGATCGCAGCAAGGCTGACTCCAACGACTGAAGATCTTTGCTGCTATGATAGGATGGAGGGAACCACTCGTGAGACAAGAGGATACATCTGCTCAGTTTGTCTCCAATCATGTTGGAATCCCCGGGAATGTGCATTGCTATCAGAAAACAATTGGAAGTTATCACCCATTGCCAAACTCATGTTCTCTGACTGGATAGCAATCATCTCTGACGGGAGGGCAGACTGGAATGTTTGCAACACTAGAAGCACTGCCCTTAGTTCTAAAACACTGATATGCAGGTTGGCCTTCACAGGTGACCAAGTACCTTGGAAGGTCTTTCCCTGGAAATGCCCCCCACCCCACCAGGGAAGTGTCCGTGGTCACTATGGCCTTGGGCTGGAAGGGGGTGAAAGGATAGCTCCATAGGTCTTTCTCTGGCGTCATGCACCAAAGTAAGTCTTGTTTGCATCGATTTGTTATGCGGATCTGAAAGGCCATAGGATGAGTTAAAGGGGACCACAGGATATGTTACTGTGCAGTTAAACTAATAACCGATAAAGTTCTACCACAAGACCACAGGGTAGTAAGGCAAAGGAAGGGGAGAACCTGAGTACCATCATGGAAGTATCGAATGGAGAAAAATATAAAGCAATTAAGCCAAGAAGTGTTACTGTTAGAAGACTATAAAAGAGGTAACTAATCAACAAAAATACCAAGAAAGATAGATGTGATAAAAGCAGTGCGCAGTATTAGAACAGACCAGGATCTATCATGCACTACCGTAAATAATAAATTTTCAGCACAGGCAGAAAAACTTTGAAGATACAGATAAATATAAAAGAAAAGTACAAAATAGGCAATTTAGTGATGACCCAAAAAAGTTTTATAGAGAATTGGGAAACAAGGTAAAATTAATTGAAAGACCACCAAAAAAAGAAGAAATAGATGAATTTTGGAGAAGTATCTATGAAGACCCTGTGGAACACAACAAAGATGCTAAATGGATAAAAGAAGTAAAAGAAAGAATAAGAAGTTTAAAAGTACAGGATATGAAATGGGGTGAAGTAACAGCCAGACAGTTTGAAACAGAGTTAAGAAAAGCCTCTAACTGGAAAACCCCAGGCCCAGATGCAGTGCCTAACTTTTGGTTAAAAGTATTAAGATCTTTGCATGAAGACCTAGCCATGAGTAAGAACTATTTATATGCACACCCCGAACAGACACCAATCTGGCTAACAACAGGTAAAACAATGCTCCTGCTTAAGTGTGAACCTGCAAGCTACCCCAAAAATTATAGACCAATAACTTGCCTACCGACAACGTATAAACTACACATGGGAATTGATGCTGACAGAGTTTATAGTCATTTAGAAGAAAACTCAATTATGGCAGTAGAACAAAAGGGCAAGTCATATGGAACAAAGGATAATTTGTTGTTAAATAAAGTCATAGTGGAGAACTGTAAAAAGGGGAAGAATCTAAGTATGGCATGAATTGACTACAAGAAAGCATTTCATAGTATCCCACATTTATGGATAAAAGAGTGCTTAAAAATGTATAAGACACATCCTTCACTGATTGACTATGTTACAGTGACCATGAAACAATGGCAGACCACTTTGCAATTAAACCATGATAAAGGACAAATTATTATTCCAGGGATAAAAATTCAAAGGGGGATATTCCAGGGTGATTCTCTGTCACCGTTGCTGTTCTGCCTTGCCTTTAACCCATTAAGCTGTTTATTTGATAGCTTAGGCCATGGCTACAATTTGGCTCCTAGAAAACAACCAAGTCTAAAGACTTCTCATCTTCTATGTGTCGATGACTTAAAACTGTACAGCTCATCAGATGAGGAACTGAAAGCACAGCTGCAGTTTGTCAAAACTATTTCAGATGATATTAGAATGTCATTTGGCCTTGATAAAAGTGCAAAAGCAACCTTTACAGCAGGAAAACTGCAGCACCAGGAAAAAAAGAAGTTATGTACTTACCATAACGTTCCATGTGAGTTGTTCATCTCACCTTCGTTCTTACACATGGGTTTGGAACGGATCCATCAGTTCTGAGTTGGCCGCTTTCACAAGCTCAGGGTTTTAGAGTAGCTCGAGGGCAAGACCCTATCCCTCTGTCTCCCCTCAGATCTAGTTTGCTGATCCCAGCATGCAACACATAATACATAAAAGGTACTCCATCAGGAGTAAGAAATCCTAGAACAAGACCCACCAGACTGCAAGTCTTACTTGCTCTTCGAGAAGGCGGGTGGGAATGCAAGAATGAAGGCGAGATGAACAACTCACATGGAACATTATGGTAAGTGCACAACTTCTTTATGTGAAGTTGTTCAATCTCGCCGTTCATTTTTACACATAGGTAGCGGCCCATGCACTCTAGTCCTAATCTTTGGTGGCTCACGGGAGTATATTCCTGAGGACAGTGGAACCAAAGGAAGTCCTGTCCCTGGAGGTGCTATCTACTTTGTAATGCGTGATGAAGGTATGCGGCTTAGACCAAGTGGCAACTGCACATATAATGTCCAAAGGCAGCCTAGCAGCATAAGCTGAGGAAGTAGATAGTGGAATGCTCTTTCGCACTATGTTCTAATGGTTGATTCACTGAGGAATATGTGAATTTTATGCAGTCAGTTAACCATATGGAAAGAGTAACTTCGGATACTGGTAGCCCTTTCTTTGTGTCAGCATGAGAAACAAAGAGTTGTTCTGATTTTCTAAATTCTTTTGTTCTGTCCAAATAGAACCTTAATTGCCTGTGAACATCAAGCTTATGCAACATACACTCCAACTTGTTAGAATAGTTACTGAGGAAAGTTGGAAGTTCAATAGTTTGATTCAGGTTGGCCACCGAACACACCTTTGGAAGAAAGGAAGGGTTAGTCCTCAGTGACACTCTGTCGGGATGAAACACCAAATATGGGGGTTTGATAGATAGGGCCTGAAGTTCGGACACTACGCGTTGAGGTAATAGCTACCAAGAAGATTGTTTTCCAAGAGAGAAATTTTAAATGGCAGGATGATGCAGGTTCAAAGGGAGGAAGAATAATCCATGACAACGCAAAACTCATATTCCATGGAGTAAAAGGTTGTCTAATAGGCGGTCTAAGATGTATGGTACCCTTTAGGAAGGCCCTACATAGTCTGCGAGACATTAGGTTAGAACATTCAGATCCGAGGTGAAAATTTGAAATTGCAGCCAACTGAACTCTTGTAGTGGCAGCTGCAGCACCTTCATAATAAAGCTTAGTCAGGAATTCCAAAATGCTAGCAATTGGGGTGACGTAAGATTCAATATTATTCTGGGAAGCCCAAAAGGCAAATTGCTTCCATTTGCTGGCATACAACTTTCTGGTGGAAGCTTTATGGGAGAATACAAGAATATGCTGTACCTCCAAAGAGAAATCGTGTGTCCTGGCTAAGTTGGGAACTGAAGCAGCCAAGCTGTCAATCTGAGGGAATGAAGAGAAGGATGAAGGGCCCCTGACAAATGCATCAGTAGATCTGGAACTGGGTCCAGAATCCAAGATTCCTCCAGTTGGTAGAGTTGAAGGAAGGGGAAAGTACAGTTGTGTACACTTACCATAAATGTAAATGTTCGAGTGTATTCACTGTTGCAGTCATCACATTTGGGTTATCTGCTTGCAGTAGCCCTCAGTCGGCCTGATTAACAAAGTTTTGGGTCCTGCGTTGGTTGCTGTCTCTTCTTCTGTGACGTCAGGTAGTCAGGGATAAAAAACATACAGCTGATGTCATTACATCAGTTTTTCTTGCCCCAGATGTCAGGTGCCCCCATAATGGGAAGCAATAAAATAAATAAATATATATATGTATATATATATATATATATATATATATATGTATATATATATATATATATATATATATATATATATATATATATGTATACATACACATATACACAAGTTTATACTTCCAACAAAAAAGCAAATACACCAAAAAGCTTTTAAGCATAGTAAAGGATAGTGGAGGTTTAGCCAGAAGAAGTCAGGGGGCTGGAGGGAGGGTAACCAGGACTGCAACAGTGAATATACTCGAACATTTACATTTACGGTAAGTGCACACAACTGTATGTTCTTCGTGTTTCACTGTTGCAGCCATCACATTTGGGTAGATTCCCAAAGCTAAGGATGGGAGGAGGAATTTAGATAGCATTAGGACCAGCTATAAGGCCCTGCAAGACCGCAGTGGCAAAGCCAGCTCTGGATTTAGAGAAAATTGGCAAATGGTAATGCTTGGTGAAAGTATGTACAGAAGTCCAGGTAGCAGCATCTAGGATGTCCCTGGTAGGGACACCTCTGAGAAAGGCTGTAGAAGTAGATGCAGCCCTGATTGAATGGGGTCTGATCCCCTGTGGGATAGGTTTTCCATGGTGCTTATAGCAGAAATGAATGCAATGGCCTATCCATATAGAAATGGTTTGATTTGAAATAGCCTTCCCCTCTGCTCCTGCAGCAAATGCCACAAGCAGTTGTTCAGATTTCCTTTGAGGTTTAGTCCTGTCCAAGTAAAATCTAAGTTGTCTGTGCACATCTAAGGAGTGCAGTATCTGTCCCCCTTTGTTCTGTGGATTGGGAATGAAGGCTGGCATATGAATGAACTGATTAAGAGCCACACTGGATACCACCTTGGGCATGAAGGAGAGATTGGTTCTGAGGGACACCCTGACTGCATGAAAGATGATGAAAGGCTCCACTGCCATAAGGGCCTGTAATTCAGATACCCATCTTGCTGAAGTGATTGCTAAAAGGAAGGCTGTTTTCCAGGAAAGGAATTTTAAATCTGCACTAGCAGCTGGCTCGAAAGGAGGAAGAGTGAGTTTCTCCAATACAAAGTTAAGGTCCCAGGCTGGAGTTGGGGCTCTCCTGGGTGGTCTTAAATTTTTGGCCCCTCTGAGGAACTGCTTGAGCAGTGGATGAGAGAAGAGGGGTGGTCCTGTGTTATGATGAGCTGAAATGGCTGAGGCGTGAATTTTGATGGAGGAGAAAGAAAGGCCCTTGTGACACATCTCAGTTAAGTATTGAAGAATCAGATGTAAGTTGGGCGCTGCTGTGCTCATCCCTTGAGATTGTTTCCAGGCACAGAATCTTTTCCATTTGTCAGCATAAGATTTTCTAATACTAGGCCTCCTTGCCTCTAAAATGATATCCATCACTTGTTTACTGAGGGATGGTGAAGGAGAGGTTAGGTAATTAGCCAGGCTGCTAGATTCAGGGTTTGAAGCTGAGGGTGCAGAATCTGGTTCTCCTGCTGACACAACAGAGTAGGGGTCTGAGGCAGGTGCCATGGAGCCAGCCGTGACACACTGTGCAAGAGCGGGTACCAGTGTTGGCATGGCCAGTCTGGTGCAATCAATATTGTCCTTGGTTTGTCCTGATTGATCTTTAGAAGTACTTTGGAGAGGAGAGGCAGAGGAGGAAAGGCATAAACTGATAGGTTTTTCCAGAAGGACAGAGCATCCACTTTCCAAGCTTGTTTATGGGGAGTCCTTGTGCAGAATTTGCCCAAATGGTAGTTCTGAGGGAAGGCAAATAGGTCTATATCTGGGCTCCCCCATTTGTTTGTCAACATGTTGAAAGTCTTTGGTTCCAGTTTCCACTTGTGTGGGTCCATGAGGTTTCTGCTTAGTCCATCAGCCAGTGTATTTAGTTTTCCTGGCAGGAAATGAGCCTGTAGATGTACTTGGTAGCTCAAGGCTGTGTTCCACACTGCCATGGCTAGTCTGCAGAGGGGATAAGAATGGGTACCCCCTGCTTGTTTATGTACCACATAACAGTGGTGGTGTCTATCTTTACCATTATTTGGCCTGGAAGAAAGTGGTCCTTGAAGGCTGTCACATTCTGTACAACTAACATTTCTTTTTTATTGATATGCAGGTGCATTTGACTTGGGTCCATTTGCCCTGAATGCACTTCCCTGCCAGGTGAGCCCCCCATGCATAGTCTGATGCGTATGTTGTTAGGGTTTGGGTGGCAGGGGGTAGAGTGAATGGTAGTCCCTTGTTTTGGTGGCAGGCCTCTGCCCACCAAAGGAACTCTAACCATAGGCAAGGTATGATAGGAATCATTGCTTCTAGATCCTGAGAATGTTGACACCATAGGCCTTTTAGATACCATTGTTTCCTCATATTCAGTCTTGCATATGGAATGCAGGAGGCCATGAACCCCCAAGGCTTGCAGTATTTGTCTTGCAGATAGTAGGGTTTTTGTGGCCAGTAGTTTGAAGTAGGTTGTCAAATGAATTTGTTTCTCTGGCGTGAGGAAAACCATCTGGGAAGTTGTATTCAAGCTTGCTCCCAGGAATATAATTTGTTGACAGGGTACCAGGTGTGATTTCTTTTCATTTATGATGTACCCCAGACAAGTTAGCACCCTTTGTACAAAAGCCAGATGATTCAAAAGTATGTCCTGGCTTTCTGCCTGAATTAGACAATCATCCAGGTATGGGTATATTTGAATATTTCTTTGCCTGCAAAATGCAATGACTGGGGCTAGGCATTTTGTGAATACCCTTGGTGCAGTAGATAAGCCAAAGTGCAGTGCAGAGAACTGATAGTGCATGTAGCCTGCTTTGAAGCATAGGTATCTTCTGCAAGATTCCCTGATTGGAAAGTGCAGGTATGCTTCCTTTAAATCGAGTTTTGCCAACCGGGCATCTTTGCTAGCATGGGAAGCAACTGGTGAAGAGTTAACATCTTGAATTTTGGAATCACCAAAAAAGTGTTTAAAGTAGACAGGTCCAGGATAGGACACCATGAGTTGCCTTTCCTGGGTACCAGGAAAAGTCTTGAGTAAAATCCTTGTCCCTTTTCCTCTTCTGGTACAGTTTGAATAGCCTTTTTGCTTAAGAGAGAGAGTACTTGCTTTTCAGCCTCTGCCCACTGATTTGGGGGTAGATCTGGCCAACCGTCTGGGGTTGGTAACGTGTGGAATTGAAATCTGTATCCTTGGGAAACTATATTTAAAATCCATTTGTTCTGGGTATTGAGTTCCCAGTTTTTTGCATGTAGAGCAAACTATCCCCCCAAAGGGGCAGTCGGTTGAAAAGTGTTTGGAAGTTTTAAAGTTAAGTCATTGAGACAGTTTACCATAGGGGGGGGGTTTACTACTCCCAGATTTGGAAATGGGGGCCCCAGACTGCTTAGTCCTGTGCATACCCTGGGACTGAAGCCTGGGAGTTCTGCTGGATCTGGGTTTGGACTGAGAAGGCCTGGAAGAGGCAGGAAAGGACCAATTCTTAGAGGGCCACTGCCTACTAAATCTTGGAGGTGTACTTGTAAGAAATCTTTAACAGTTTGCATAGATTTAGCTTTTTCTTCCATCTGTTTTAAGAACTTCTTCTGCCTTCGTGCAAAATAGGCGGTCCTGATTTAAGGGAGGATCCAGTAATTTAGCTTTTACATGATCTGGCAAGAATTGCTCCTTAAGCCAAGCATGCCTTCTAAGTACAGACCCAGTAACAGCAGCCCTGCAAGATGCCTCTAGTGAATCAAAACCACATTGCAAAGTATGTTTTCCAAACTGTTCAGCAGAATGCATTAAATCCTGTAAATCCTTATTTTCAGCACAACCAGGAATCAACATCATTTTCTGTTTAAGCAATCCAGTGATATGCTGCTGATACTTTAACATCTGAAAATGGCAGTTTAAAGCCCTGATGGACAAGGTTGCAGAAGTGTATACCTTCTTACTTCATCTACTCAGCGCCCTGGAGTCTCTATCAGAGGGGGTAGGATTTTTGGCAGTAGTAGCTTTAATGCCCTTGGGTCCCTGTGAAATGGTCTCAGGATCCGCAGTAGGATTTATGAAAAGGAACTTGTGTGAATCAGGAACCCTGTAATATCTATCAGGTTTTCTGGGAGCAGGAGGTAAAAGGTCAGGGGCCAGTCTAGATTCCGAAAAGTCATCATCAGCAATGTCCAGTACAGGAGGGATAGCTAAAGCCCTGTGCTGGGGCAGGAGTAAGAAATCCCTAAGCCTCTTTTTAGAATCGGAAAAATCCTGACTTTCCCAACGAAAATGCTCCCTAAGAGTATGTAAGGTTTCACCAAAAGAGAAATCCTCTGGGGGGGGGGGGGGGGGCAGATGGAATAGAGTCCTCAGCATCAGAATCCTCATAGGTAGATAAAGGTAAATCCTGGTCATCAGAGGAAACAGAAATTTCAGATTCCTGGTCAGAAGTATCATAAGCAAACTTAGTCCTAGGTCTCTCAGAGGGGGAAGGTTGGCTTCCCCTGATTAAGGTAATAAGGTCTTCAGCCATTCTTATCATTTGTTTTTTAGGCATAGAGGCCTGACCATGCAGTCTAGTCGTCAGTTTTCTAGGCATGGTTCGAGGTTTAGGCCTTGAAGAAGAAGATGGCATCGGTTTGATATGCAAGTCAGTAGGCCTGAATACACCCTCAGAAGCCGGTGCCTGCACAGTGGCTCTGGAACCATCCAAGGTAGAGACATACACAGGTTCCACAGTTGAAGCATCTTGCGGCATACCGGACTCAGAATGGGTCTCAGTAGAGGCCTGGGAATCTGAAGTGGCGGGTATCAGGGGCTGCAAAAGTGCCTCACTGAGTATTGGCGAACCAGTGACTGGCTAAGGAGAAGCGTCGTCAGCAGCTTTGGACCTAGGCGGCCTGTCTCTGTCTTTATCTTTGCATTTTTTCATAATGTCGGTAGTCGGACGGCTTACCGAAGACATATCTGGATAATTGAACATAGCATCAACATATTTAGAAGCAAAAATATACCAACGATGGATAGTTCATTGTTTAAATAAGGCACAAAACCGACAGCGAGGTACGTCGTGGTCAGGGGCCTAGGTAAGGAATACAGTACGAATGAAAATCTTTATGAGGTATTTGCTTTCCACAAGAAATGCAATTATTTACTTTTACTGACATCGGTTTAGAGCAAGAAAAAGTTTCCTTAACGAGGTACTTGGCTTTAGTTGAAGATTTTGGTTCTGAAACTCGAAAACGAAAATTTCAGGAGTCGTTCGACCTGCACTTGTGAACTGCTTCTGCTTTGGGCACCGCATGACAAGAAAGACTGATGTAATGGCATCGGCTGCATGTTTTACACCCCTGACTACCTGACGTCACGGAAGAAGAGACAGCAACTGACGCAGGACCCAAGACTTTGTTAATCAGGCCAACTGAGGGCTACTGCAAGCAGATAACCCAAATGTGATGACTGCAACAGTGAAACATGAAGAACATCCAAATCTGTTGAGGCCAAAACGGGGCTACTAAAATTACAGTACTCCCCAGGGCTTTGGCTTTCTGCAAGAATTTTGGAATCAGGGGAATAGGTGGAAAGGCATATAGGAGTCCCAGGGGCCAATTGTGTACGAGCAAATCCCTTGGGCTGTCCCCTGGTGGGGGATTCAGGGCAAAGTAGCTTCTGCATTTGGCATTCATAGGAGATGCAAACAGGTCACAGCAAGGCTGGCCCCATCTGCGAAAAATCTTCTCCACAACCTCGTTTTTGAGAGACCACTCGTGCGGTATCAGAATGGCTCTGCTCAGTTTGTCCGCAATCACATTGGATTTCCCCGGGATGTGCATTGCTATCAGAAAGTGCCAGGTGGATACAGCCCACTGTCAAACTCTCAGGGCCTCGCGACATAAGGGGTAAGACTTGGTTCCCCCTTGCTTGTTGATGTACCAGACCACAGACATGTTGTTGGTCTGGATAGCAATCGTCCTCAGAGGTAGAGAGTGATGGAAATACTGCAATGCCAAAAGTACCACTGTCAAGTCCAGGGCATTTATGTGCAACTGTGACTCTGTCTCTGACCAGGTGCCTTGGGCTGTTCTTCCCTGAAAAAGCCCCCCCCCATCAGAGAAGTGCCCGTGGTCACCATGGCTGATGGCGTGGGAAGAACAAAAGGGCGACCTACTGTTACATGATGGCTGGTCAACCACCAATGAAGATTTTCTGCATGAATTTGTAATCATTATCAAGAATGATATCAGAAGTTGTTGGTAAGATCACTGGGTGAAGAGTAACCATTGGAGTATTCTCATGTGCATACGCCCCAGAGGAACTGCTATGAGTATTGCTGCCATAGTACCTAGTTTCAACACTTGAGAGGCTGGAACTTTTTTGCTCGTCAGAATGTCTGATACCTGTTGCCGAAGAGTGACTAATCTGTCCAGTGGCAATTTTACCATGGCAGTGGTGGTGTCTAAGTCTGCACCGATAAAGGAGATACGCTGCGATGGTGACAATGCAGACTTGTCGAAATTTATAGTTATTCCTAACTGAGAGCACAGATTGAGAGTGTGATCCCTGGATTGAATTAGTTGATGCCTGGAGGTGGCGGTGAGGAGCCAGTCGCCCAGATACGGAAACACTCGGAATCCTCGATGCCTCAGGTGAGCCGTAACCATTGCCATGCATTTGGTAAACACTCTGTTGTGAGACCAAAGGGCAGTGCTTGGGATGGTCTGGCCATTTTGATATGATAGTACGCATCCTTGAGATCTACAGATCACATCCAATTGCCCGTTCCTTGGAACGGAAGAATCAATTGAAGTGTGACCATCTGGAACTACTACTTCTTTACAAAGGTGTTGAGTCTGCTGAGGTCCAAGATGGGCCTCTAGCCCGCTGTTTTCTTTGGAACTAAAAAGAATATGGAGTAGGTTCCGGATTCTATTTGGTCTGCTGGACTGGCTGGATGACTCTCTTTTCCTGCAGCCTTTGGATTTCTATGGCTGCTTGATCCCTGAGACTGGGTGGAACGTCTGGGATTTTCTTTCGAACAGGTGGGGAATCTGAGAAGGGGATGATGTAACCTCTGGTAACAATGCTTTGTACCCAAGAATCTTTTGTAATTTCCAGCCAGGCGTTTGGATACAAAGACTATCGACCCCCGACTGCCTCCAGAGTAGGACAGTCGGGCCTATTTCAGGAGTGCTGATAGGGCTTGCCAAAGAACTGATCCCTTTCGCCCTGGTTTTGCAGACCCCCTCTGCCGCCTGGGCGGCATCTTCCATTATTACCCCCTCCTCTGCCCCTGGAGGGGGGTTCACTATGTGCGTTCTGAAAAGCTCCTTGGGACTTCTGGAACCACATTTTTCCTCCCTTTTGTCCTTTGGGGTACGGTCTAGTAGGGGTGGAAAAACGGACTCCTACGGCAGATAGTCTTTCCATCTTGCTCACACCTAGTGAGGGTCTCTTTGACTTTAGGCCCGAAAAGGGACGAGCCATCAAATGGGGTATTAATGAAGGAAGACTTGAAGGCTTCCGCAAAGGAGCATAATCGCATCCAGGAATGTTTCCTAAGAGCTATTGCTGAACCCGCTGCCCGACTCAAACCATCTGCTGCATAAGAAATGAGCCGCATGGATGAATTAACTATGGAATTAAGGGTATTGAGCTGGGCCGTCACCTTATCAGTGACACCTTCAGCTGTACTACCCTGCAGAGTACCCTCCAAGCTCTTTTAGGAGATCTCCTTGAAGGTGGGTAAAATGTGTCAAATAGTTGAGTGATCGCATAGCAAAAGTAGCTGAACTAAAGATGCGTTTCCCATACCTGTCTGTCATCCTGGAATCTCTACTAGGAGGATGGACAGTAGAAGAGGTTTCAGACATCTCTTTCTTGGTGGCCACCGCCACCACCATGGCATCAACCGGCACTCCCTTGGTAAGGAACAGTTTGTCTTGGGGCGAAGTAATAAATCTGTTGGGCCTCCGAGGGACAGGTTCCACAGTATCAGGAGACTCCTACGTCCTTCGAGCAACCAACTCCATGAGTTCACCGAAGGGTGGAGTCACCCAGGAGGTGGAGGGTTGAGACCCAAAGGCCTTCAGGAGCACCAACTCATCATCAGTAGGGCTAACGGACTGCCAGTCACCCCTCTGCTTCAGGACATCAAGGATATCAGCAAATAAGATATCCTCTGAGGGGGACCGTGGGGAACCTTCTGACTCCTCTAAATCAGTGTCTGATGTAATAGCCTCCTGTGGGGAGTCAAAATGCCTCCTCTTGCAAAGCTTCTTCCTGGGAACCTCATTGGTGGGAACTTCCGGTGAGGTCTCAGGAGAACAGGGGTCACCCAATGGGGCTACCTGAGGCTCTGGGTCTCGATGCTTTACAGGGACCTGCAATGTAGAGGCAGAAAGCAGCACTTTAGGGGAGGAGGAGGAAGACCCTGATGACATAGGAGTCTTGGAAGACATAACCCTCCTCATAGCATCGAAGGCTCCACTGCTCTGATGCGAGGAAGCAGACGGTTCCGAAGAAGACAGTAACCTCCCCGGCGCCTACACAGTGGGCTCCGACCCAGAGGAAGGAGCCGAGCTCATCCGTGCCGAAGCTCCGAGTGGAAAGGTGGGAACCGACACATCGGTTTGACTCTACCCCCTGAGCCGACCAGAGAGTGTCAGCTCCCAGACTCCTTGAACGGCACAGAAGTAGTCTGAGTTGACAGAACCATGGCATTGGAACAGGCCTCAGCTCCGAAGGTTCCACAATCATCAGTTCCAGCTCCCCCGGCTCCGAAGGCCTGCCTCGGCTTGGAGGAGGAGTAGACACAGCAGGTAAAATAGTCTTTGGCTCCAAAACCGGTTGAGTCGAAGCCAATAATAATTTGCCAGTGCCGGATTCTCGAGAAGCCTCTGCACCACTCGGTCCACATCCACATTGGAGAGGGTTCTCGAAGAACGAGTAGAAGGTATCGAGGAAGACACCAACTGTAAAATGGGCGACCTCAACGTTTCGGAAACTGGCAGTGAAATGCAGAACTGCCGACCGCACCTTCTCAATAAGGCTTGGAGCTGACGACTTCGGCTCTGACGAAGCTTTAGATGACTCTGAACCTTCGAAGACTTAGAAGTCTGATTAGCCTTGTCCAATGATTTCTGGATATCTGGTTTCAGCAAACCCCTGTCTACCAGTTTCCTCCTTCGCTCCAGTAACACCCTGCTGCTAAAGGAGTGCCAAATAGAACAATCCTCTTGCAGATGGACTGCCCCAAACAGTAAACACAACTGACATGCAGATCAGTTATAGACATTTTCTGTCCCACTTAGGGCATTTCTTAAATCCAGATTTTTGTTTTTCTTTTTGATCAGCCATATAAAAAAAAACAACAGTATATGTACCAGAGAAAAATCAAGTCTATATATATCTCTATGTAAATATCTAAGGACAAACCAGTCAAAAAAAATAGCCCAATCTACTATCAGACTATTTTAACAAAACACACACACACACACACACCGCAAAACACTAAAGCTGAAAATCTATAAGCAAACTATTTAAACTGTAAGGATAAGTATTTTTTAACTTTTATAAACTTTTCTGTACTAACAGAATTAAAGAACAAAAACGCGGCCAATAAGGCCTAAGAGCAGCCGCTCTATAAAGATGAAGAAATTCATCAAAACAGTAAGGACAGAGCCTAAACAACACACTAAGGCTAAATCGCCAAAAACACACTATTTATACAAGGAAAAGTAGGAATAATCATCCAAAATTTTGAATTAAAGAAGAAATACTGGCCCAAGCCCTCTCTCGACCTCTGATCTGTTGCAGCGGCAAACTAGATCTGAGGAGAGACAGAGAGCATCACGGGATAGGGTTTTGGCCTCGAGCTACTCTAAAACCTTGACCTTGTGAAAGCGGCTGACTCGGGATGGATTGGCTCTAACCCATGTGTAAGAATGAACGCCGAGATTAAACAACTTCCCATCATCAGTTTGGGACAAGAATGTGATATAAAAAAACTTGAGCAAGGGGGAGTGTATAAATACTTGGGAACTGATGAAGGATCAGCAATTAAACATGAACAAATAAGAGTAAAACTTAGTAAGAAATATTTTAGAGGACTTAAATACATCCTGAAAACAGCACTGACATCTAGGAACAAAATCCAAGCAATAAACAAATTTGCTCTTCATGTCCGAACTTACAGTTTTGGAGTGATTGATTGGTCCCATAACGTGTTGGATAGATTAGATATTAAAACAAGAAGGATGTTTCATGCTCACCAAACAATCTATAAAAATTAGTGCATACCAAGATCATATATTCCCCGTTCAGAAGGCAGGATGGGCCTCCTTGAAATTGATTGCATGTACAGATCTGCAATCGTGGGACTCCACACATATCTGCTGATTTCACGAGACCCAAATGTAGTGAATGTTTTGAAATATGACTAGAATAAATCTAAGATGACTTCCCTGCTTAATCCAGCAAAAGCATATCGGAGTTAAGCAGGAATGGAACTCAAACCAGAAGTAGATAAAAATCAGGCAGCAAATGAATGTGCTAAAAAAAACAAAAGAATATAAGGTGAAGTATCAGAAGAAAAGGCAAGAAATGTGGAAAATGCTTAAATATAGTTGCAAGTACAGAAAACTTCTGGAAGAACCTCATGTTGATCAGGAACAAACACAGGAATGGTTAAGGAGAGATGAATTCAAACCAAGAGATGAAAGGTTAATATTGGCAGCTCAAGATACTGGACTACATACATGCTGGTTTACAAAATCCATTGAACGTGTGGGAGAAAGACAAATGTAGGTTTTGTAAAACCGAACTGGAAACAGTTGCACACCTCGCTGCTAGTTGTGACATACTAATGGCAGAAGGACTGTATATTGAAAGGCACAATAATGTGGCAAGACTGTTGCACTGAGGATTGTGCAAACATTATGGTACTGAAGTGGCTGAAAAGCACTGGAAACATGAGCCACAAAGCATCACATAAATTGATGAAGCCTACATCACATGGGATTATCCATTACCAACAATTCAAAAGATAGAGGCTATAAAACTGGATATAATGGTCCAGGAAAAGAAGACAAGAGTAGCATTGATCACTGAAATCGCCACACCCAGTGATTACAGTGTCCACATAAAAGTTATGAAATATCAAAATCTGCCAGCAGAAACGAGAGCAATGTGGAAGAAAGATACCCAAATAGTTCCAATAGTAGTAGGAGCAATGGGTCTTATAAAAAGAGTCTAAAATCTTATTTAGATATGCTACCAGTACATGTAACTGTACAAACTGCAGGAGGAGTCATTACTGGGCACATTGCGGGTGGTGCAAAGAGCACTTTTGGCTGACATCAAAGAGTGAAACAATACTAATTTCATGAACTTTAATCGTACTTTGACTCAGGAATAGGGTCCATTCCTATCATGGTATTATAAACCCAAAACATTAGGAGAAATTAAAAAAGGGAGAGACCACTGTGTTAGTAGAAGCCTCATGTGTAATCTTGCCAGGGGAACTATCGTAATCAATGCTGTCACAGAGTCTAACAGCTGAAGAACTGGCCAAGCTGGAACTTTGTCCTGAGAGTGTATCACCTGGGGTTGAGATATTAGTCTTTCTAGCCTGTGCAGTGGGAGGGAAACTAGGCTAGATTGGGTGTTGAAAGTTACCCCTATGAATTTCAGGGTTTGTGAAGGAGTCAACTTGCAATTCTCCTCATTTACTGAGATCCCCAAGGTTGCAAGGTTGGTAGGGGTGGTAAGGAGCCAATCATCTAAATATGAAAACACCCGGAATCCTTGCAGTCTCAAGTGAGCTGTTACCGCTGCCATGCATTTGGTGAACACACTGGGGACGACAGAGAGGTCAAAGGGCACCACGTGGAACTGGTAGTGTTTGGCTCCCAACTGGAAGTGGAGGAATCTTCTGGAGCATTTGTCCATTTTTATGTGGAAATACACATCCTGAAGATCTATCGAGCACACCCAATCATCTTTTTCTAGAAAAGGTAGCATAGACTGAACTGTGACCATCCGGAATTGTGTTTGTTTGACAAATTTGTTTAGGATGCTGAGGTCCAAGATTGGCCTTCAGTCCCGTCTTTTTTGGCACTAAAAAGAACCTAGAGTAAAATCCAGATCATATGTGGTCTGGTGGGACTGCTTGGATAACTCTTTTTTGGTGCAAGTTTTGTATTTCTTAAGCTGCTACTTCCCTCTGACTGGGTGGAACATTGGGAACATGCCTTAGCGACCTTGGGTAAAGATTGAAAAACTGCTGGTAATTATGGTCTGCACCCAAAAATCTGTGTTTATCATTTGCCAAGCAAAGTGGTGCAGAGAAAACAGTCCCCCAACTGCTTCCAGAGGTAAGCAATCGGGCCGCTCTTCAGGAGCGTCGCTAGGGTTGTCCAGAGAAAGAATCACTGGATCCCTGATTACGCGGACCCCCCTCTGCCTCTGTGGGGGTGTCTTCCAGTCAAGCTTCCCCCTCTGCCCCAGGGGGTGAACTTGCCATTTGTGTCATAGAAAGGACCCTGGGACTTCTTGTACCACATCTTTCCACTCCTCTGATTTCTAGAGTAAGGTTGTTGGGGGAGTGGAAAAACACAGCCACGGCAGACAGGGTCTTGCCATCCTTTTCACACTTGGCCAATGTGTCTTTCACTTTTGGACCAAAAAGAGAGGAAGCTTCCACTGGAGCATTGAGAAAGGAAGACGTAAAGGGTCTGCAAAATCACATAGGCGTATCCAGGCATGACATCTCATGACAACACCTGAACCCACTGCTCTAGCCACCCCTTGGTAGTATGTGAGATAAACCACATGGACGAGTTAGATATAGATTCCAGGGAGGCAAGCTGTGATGCAACTTTGTTGCATACCTAGTCAGAAACTGCTCCTGCTAAGGGTCCCAAGAGTTCCGAAATTAGGCCTCTCTGGAACTGGGTAAAGTGTGCCAAGTAATTTAAGGACCGGATGGCAAAGGTCACTCACTTCCCTAACCTGCCAATCGCCTGAGACTCCCTGTTCGGGGGATGGACAGTCTAGCCCTCCTCGGTGAGCTCTATCTTAGTGGCCACAGCCACCACCATAGCATCTACTAGTAAGCCTTTGGATCAATGTGGACTGTCCTCTGGTGGAGAAAGAATTCTGTCTGGTCTCCAAGGGATAGGTTTAACAGTGTCAGGACTCCTCCAAGCATGCTGCATGATGAACTGCAGCAGGTCATCTGCAGGCGGGTTCACCCAACAAGTAGAGCAGTGGTGCACAACCATCTAGCTCTGGGCCAAATCCGGCCCTCGACGCAACACCATCCGGTCCCCAGAATGTAACCAAAAATTTAAAAAAAAAGTGAAAAAATGCTATGCCTTACTCTAGTCACGCATACTTTCCAGCACATGTTTACTTACCTAACTGACTGTAGTTGCGTATACCTCTAATTGTAGCTGTGGAAGTAACTATTCCTTGTTGTTTGTAACTTGAAGTCTGTAAACAGTAGTAACTTTCTGCAAGAGTTTGTAATAAGTCATGGCTGCAAGCCAGAATAAAGTTAAATGCAAAGTTGATGTAGAAAACAGGCAATTTCAAGACTGCTGTCTTAAGTAAAAAATGCCAGCCACCTGTACCTATTGTTAACCCGTAATGACTTAGTATGTTTTGAGGTGGCCCACAGACACACTAAAAATTCGTATAGTGGCCCTCCCAACAAAACGTGCACCACTGAAGTAGAGGCTCAGACATGGAAAGACTGCAAGAATACAGACTCCTCAGAGGAAAGGTTGGGTGGGCTTCCAGTCTACTGCTGCTTTAAAATTTTGAGTACATCTTCAAAGGAGATATCCTCAGGGGGCAACTGTGGGGACCCTTCCCCTTCATCGTAGTCTGTATCTTCGGTAAGGGATTTCTCGGGGGAATCCACGTGCTTCCTCTTACATGACCTCTTACGTGGTACTTCTTCAGCGGGAGCATCTGAAGAGTGGGTACCTTGTGGAAGGGTATCTTGAGGTTCCCATGCTTGATGTCCTAGAGTAGTGGACAGTGTTAGTTGTGGTTCAGAGGACAGAAATATATGAGTCTCCAGCACTGAAGGGACCAGCTGTGAGCCTGCAGAGGCAAGTGCCCTTTCCACCACCTGGAATGTGGGCCTGCCTGAAGAGGATTGGTAGCCTGGAATGGATAAAAACAACCTCAGGACTGGGTCACACCCCACTCTAACGAGCCTACTCCCAGGGAAGGAGTCACAAAAGGACTTGGTGCCACAAAGACAACTGGAACCGTAGTAGACATTGCCGTAGAAAAACAGGCGCCATACTAGGGGTCATGGTGCCGATGATCCAGTCACGATCCGGAGGATGGCTCGGCTCTGAGTGAGTTGATGTCCGTAGGGTAGGCTCCAAAGCCATGGTAAGGTCTACCAATGGAACCGAAGAAGCCAGTAATGGTGTTGACGGCTCCGATACCTCCAAGGAGGTCAAAGAAGGAATATATATCGGAGTCTGTTGAAAAAATTCCTTGGCTCCAAGTGGGAGGGAGGATTTGGAAGTTGTTGTAAATCCTTTGGCCGCCAATAGCTGATCCACGAGTCTCACTACGTCGAATTCCGAAAGGCTACTGTAGGAGTGGGTTGACATCCCCGACAGAGACTCACGGTGTTCTAAAAAGGGGCTGCACTGCTGTCCAAAAAAGGGATCTGCCGACAGGGATTATCAGGTACGAGGCAATATCTCATCTTTCAGCACCGTGGTCAAAGGACTAGCAAGATGTAAAGTGGGGGGTGGGGGCATTGACCGGTGTTGGGGAACTATTTTTGGTGCTGGAAGGGGAATCTGTACTGTAGTTGTACTTTGTACAATGGAAGATAAAGTTTTGGATGGTTCCATGCTCACAAGAGGGACCGTGGGGGAGACTTGTGGCATTGGTGCAGAGGATGGTACCATAGTTGAAGGCTGAAGCATCTGTCCACAGGACGGCACCGTAGTTGGTGTTTGAGAGGCTGGTACTGAGGACAGCACTGTAGAAGGGGTTTCTGGCCCCAGTGCCGAGATTTCTAGTGTCAATTTAGGTAGTTTTGCTTTTGGTTCTGAAGATTAACCAATTTAGATTCACTAAGCAGTAGAGATGAAGGAACAGAATGGCTTCTTTTCTTGTGTTCCTTTTTAGGAGGGGTTGAGCCCTCCATCTCAGAAATAGCCTCCAAGAAAGGAGTTTTTAGAAGACCCTTAAGAATCAGTTTATCTTTTCTTTCAGTCAAAGTATGGGAGCTAAAGCCCTTACACATATGTCTCATGGAGGTTCAAATTTCAAATGCTGTACTCCAAGACAATAAACACAAGACAAATAACTGTCTGAATATGGTATTTTTTTACTGCACTTATCACACTGCTTGAAGGCCACTGCTCCTTTTTATCAGCCCTCATCAAAATTAGAGGAACCACCTCTGTTCGACAACAGCACACATGACACAAACAGCAAATTACACACTATGAAGAAAGAACTAAAAGTTCAACGATGGTAAGACAAGAAATACCCAATGGGTAAAGAAAGGAAGAAGGGGGGAATTACCTCAGAGGTAAAGGAAGGCCTATATCAGCAATGGTAGGAAAAACACCACAAACTTGGTAAAGAAAGGAAGAAAATACTTCAAAGGGTAACCAAACTCTAAACGACTAACAGGGAAAAGAAATTTTTACAAGTAACCAAGAGAAAAAAATTTAGAAGTATAACATTTTTAAATGACTTAGCTGAGAGCTGGCATGACACATCTTGTAGTATACGCAGCAAACAGGATCTGAGGTGATAGAGAGAGGGGCACTATGGGTAAGCTTGGCTTGAGAGTTTCTTGGCTGGAGCGAGTTTGTTATAAAGGCTGACTTTGTTCCGAGGATGGAACCGATACCCATCAGTAAGGAGTGAATGAAGATTAACATCAAATTGAAAGTTATGCACTTAGCAGAACACATTAGATTTATCTAGAACCTCTTCGGACCGTGGAACTGATGGTCACCTAGGCACCTTTTCTTCATGGCAACAACTCCTCTTACTAGCTTGAGCTCCTCACTTATCCCATAACTCCTCGTTTTTTTTATGAATCCCTGTATCAACTGACACTGACATGAATACATGTATCCCATAAACTATGGCATAGAAAATAATTCTTAAGCTCGAAGGAACCTGTAAGGCAAGTGCTAGGCCTCTGGTGTTTTTCCAGGTCCTTCTGAATATGACAATTTCGAGATGGTAGATGGGTGGATTGAGTCCAGGCAAACACCAACTAAATTGAATGCTTTGCCAAGTACATAATTTGCATATCTATGTTGGTCCTATTCAGACACTGGAACTGATGGACAGAGTCCCCAGCAGGCCTTGGGCAGCCTAAGTCAACAAGCCTTTAAGTACAGAAGCTCCAAATAAGCCCGAGCTCTACACAAAATTTCTAAACTGCAGATCTTGGTAAAAGTGGACAAGACCATGTAGCAGCAGCACAACTGCTTTCTAGGGTAAACTTCGGAGAAGAGCTGTAGAAAAGTACAGTTGTGTACACTTACCATAAATGTAGATGTTCAAGTGTATTCACTGTTACAGTCATTACATTAGGGTAATCTGCTGGCAGGTTGCCCTCAGTCGGCCTGAATTCCAAAGTCTTGGGTCCTGCGTCGGTTGCTGTCTTCTCTTCCATGACGTCAGGTCGTCAGGGGTATAAAACATGCAGCCGACGACATTTTCTTTAGTTTTTCTTGCCCCCAATGTCAGGTGCCCCCAAAAAGGTAGCAATATTTTATATATATATATATATATATATATATATATATATATATATATATATATATATATATACACATGCATCAATATAAACTTTACCTTCATCTACAAGCAAATACACCACATAGGTTGTAGAAGATAGAGAAGGAAAGATAAACTGTAGAATGACAGCGGGACGGCAGGAGGGTAACCTGGACTGCAACAGTGAATATACTCGAACATCTACATTTATGGTTAGTGTACACAACTGTACTATGTTCTTTGTGTTTCACTGTTGCAGTCATTACATTTGGGTAGAATCCCAAAGCTATGGATGGGAGGCTGGAGCTAAACAGCATTAGGTGCAGCTACAAGGCCCTGCAGCACTGCAGTGGAAAAGCCTGCCCTGGACTTAGAGTAGAGAGGCAAATGATAATGCTTTGTGAAGGTGTGAACAGAACTCCAAGTAGCAGCCTCTAGAATGTCTTTGGTTGGTACTCCTCTGAGAAAGACTGCTGAAGTAGCTGCAGCTCTGGTGGAATGAGACCTAATGCCCTTGGGCACAGGTTTACCATGGTGTGAGTAGCAGAAATGGATGCAGTGGCTTATCCACTTTGAAATTGCCTGCTTTGAGATAGCCTTTCCTTCTGATCCCACAGCATATGACACTAGTAATTGCTCAGTTTTTCTTAGAGCTTTTGTCCTGCTCAAGTAGAATCTTAGCTGTCTGTGTACGTCCAAGGAATGCAGAATTCTCTCCCCTTTGTTCTATGGATTTCGATAAAAAGTTGGCAGATTAATTGTTTGGTTAAGAGCCACACTGAAAACCATCTTAGGCATAGAAGTAGGATTTGTCCTCAGAGACACCCTGTCTGGGTAAAATATGATGAAAGGCTCTACAGCCATGAGGGCCTGTAGCTCTGAAACTCTTCTTGCTGAAGTAATTGCTAGTAGCAGGGCTGTCTTTCATGATAAGAACTTTATATCAGCGGTAGTGGCTGGTTCAAATGGAGGCAGGGTGAGCTTCTCCAATACATAATTGAGGTCCCATGCAGGTAATGGTGATCTCCTAGGAGGCCTTAGGTTTTTGGCTCCTCTAAGATACTGCTTTAGTAAGGGATGAGAAAAGATTGGTGGCTCTGTATTGTTGTTGTTGTTTGTCTTTCAGCTTTTCCCAGTAAGGGGTCACCACAGCGGAACTCCGGTCTGCTAATGATTGACAGTAGATTTTTACGAAACGGTGAGGTGCCAGCTCGACACCCAACCTTCAACGAAGGCACGCCCATTTACGCACGCATGTCTTTCGAACACTACCCAACCATGGGGAGGACATGCAAACTCCACACAGAAGGCACTCCCAAGCCCAGCCGAGAATCGAACGGAGAACCTCTTGCTGTGAGGTAACAACGCTACCGCCGTACCACTGTGGCATTCTACCACTGTACCACCGTGGCATTCTATTGGTGGCTCTGTATTGTAATGAGCCGAAATGGCAGAGGCATGGATTTTGATTGATGAGAAAGACAGGCCTTTGTCAAGCATCTCAGTTAAGTATTGTAATATCTGAGGAATATGTGGTTCTGCTGTATCAGTTCCTTGTGCTTGATTCCATGCACAAAATCTCTTCCATTTGTCAACATAGGATTTTCTAGTACTAGGCCTTCTGGCTTCTAAAATGACATCCATCACAGCTTTATTGAAAGGTGTCGTCGGTATGATTACATGATTAGCCATGCTGACAGGTTCAGAGTCTGTAGTTGATCGTGCAGGATCTGATTGTTTTGCTGGGACAGTAGTTGTGGTCTGAGGCAAGGTCTAAGCTGGGTATTGAGACAAGTTCCTTAGGATTGGGTACCAGTATTGGTGGGGCCAGTCCGGGGCAATTAATATCGTTGGCTTCTCTTGTCTGACTTTTAGGAGGACCTTGGGTGGAAGAGGCAGAGGAGGAAAGGCGTAAACTGACAGGTTTTTCCAGCTGAAAGATAGGATGCCCACTTTCCATGCTTGTCTGTGATAAGTCCTTGTGCAGAATCTTTTCAGTTGATAAGTTTGAGGAGAGGCAAATAGATCTATGTCTGGGCTCCCCCATTTCTCTGTTATCATGCTGAATACTTGTGGATTTAGTTTCCACTTGTGAGGATCCATAAGGTTTCTGCTTAAAAATTCTGCCAGTGTGTTCTGTTTTCCTGGCAGGAATTGAGCTTGAAGATTTATCTGGTAGGTCAAAGCTGTGTCCCACAGTGCCATGGCTAATCTGCAAAGGGGGTATGAGTGTGTGCCCCCTTGCTTGTTTATATACCACATGACTGTGGTGTTGTCCGTCTTTATCAGTAGTTGTCCTGGATGAAGTAAGTCCTTGAATGCTGTTAGGGCATTTTGGACAGCTAGCATCTCTTTCTGGTTGATATGTAGATGCATTTGATTTGGTGCCCATATGCCCTGAATGCATCTTCCTGCCATGTGGGCCCCCCAGGCATATTCTGATGCGTCTGTTGTTAAGGTTTGGCTGGCAGGGAGGTAGAGTGAAGGGCCGTCCCATGTTTTGGTGACAGGCCTTTGCCCACCATAGAAACTCCTGTTGCAGGCAGGGGATGAGAGGAATCATTGTTTCCAGACTGTGTGAATGCTGACTTCATAAACTTTTTAGGTACCATTGAAGTTTCCTCATATGCAGTCTTGCATATGGAATTAGTAGGATGCATGATGCCATGAAGCCCAGAGCCTGCAGAATTTGTCTTGCAGAAGACTGGGTTTTTGTTGCCATCCGTTTGAAGTAAGTAGTCAATTGCCTTTGTTTGTCTGGCGTGAGGTAAACCATCTGGGCAGTTGTATGCAAGCTTGCACCCGGGAATGTTATCTTTTGAGAGGGTACCAGTTGTGATTTCTTTTCATTTATTGTGTACCCTAGGCATGCTAGAAGCCTTTACACAAACGCCAGGTGTCGTAGAAGAGTGTCCTTGTTCTCTGCTTGAATGAGACAGTCGTCCAAGTAAGGATATATTTGAATATTTCTTTGTCTGCAAAATGCAATTACTGGTACCAGGCACTTTGTAAAGACACTGGGCGCAGTAGATAAGCCAAAGGGCAGTGCAGAGAATTGGTAATGCATTAAGCCAGCCTTGAATCTGAGGTATCTTCTGCACGACTGTCTTATTGGGACATGCAGGTATGCCTCTTTTAAGTCTAAAGTCACCAGCCAAGCATTCTTGCCCAGCATGGGCAGAAGCTGTTGCAAAGTGAGCATTTTGAATTTTGGAATGTCCAGGTATGTGTTCAAAATCGATAAATCCAGTACTGGCCACCAGGTCTTGCCCTTTCTGGGTACCAAGAACAGTCTTGAGTAAAAACCTTGTCCTTTTTCCTGTTCTGGTGCTATCTGAATGGCCCCCATATCCATGAGGGACGTAACCTGTTTCTGTGCCTCTGCCCACTGTTTTTTTGTCAGGTCTGGCCAACCATTTGTCATTGACAAAGTGTGGAAATGGAATCTGTATCCCTGTGATACGATGTTCAGTACCCACTTCTCCTGGGTCATTAACTGCCAATTTTGAGCAAAAGAACTTTCCCCCTATGGGTGCTGCCAAAAGATAAGTGCTTGGTGTAGGCAGGGGGAAGTCACTGGGATTGCTTTCTGTAGGTTTGCGCTTTATCTCCTCCAGATTTGGAGGTGGATGCACCCCATTGCTTTGACCTCTATGAGTCTTGAGCCTGGTTCCTGGAACCCTTAGGGTGTCCGGATTTGCCCCTTTGAGCTCTGTCTGACACAGGAAAGGACCAATTTTTTGTAGGCCAGTGTCTACTGAATCTAGGTGGCTGCACATGTAAGAAATCTTTAACAGTTTGCATAGACTTAGCTTTGTCTTCCATTTTCTTTAAAACCTTTTCTGTCTTAATACCAAACAGAGAATCATGCTGTAAAGGTGCATCTAGTAATTTAGCTTTAACATGATCAGGCAAATTTTGTTCCTTTAACCAGGCATGCCTCCTAATCACAGATCCAGTAAATGCGGCCCTGCAGGAGGCCTCTAAAGAATCAAAACCACATTACAAAGTATGCTTTCCAACTTGTTCAGCTGCATGCAATAATTCCTGCAATTCCTTATTTTCTGCACATTCCGAAATCAACATCATTTTCTGTTTCAGCAATCCCATAACATGTTGTTGGCACTTAAGCATATGAAATTGACAGTTTAAGGCCTTGATTGCCAAGGTTGCAGATGTATAAACCTTTTTTCCCCATCTGTCCAACACCCTGGAAGCTCGGTCAGAGGGGGTAGGGTTTTTTGCTGTTGAGGCCTTAACTCCCTTAGGACCCTGTGAAATAGTTTCAGGATCAGCAGCAGGGTTTCTAAATAAAAAAATTATGAGAGTCAGGAACCCTGTAATACCTGTCAGGCTTACTGGGAGCCGGAGGTAAAGAGTCAGGGGTCAGGCTTGACTCCGAAAAAACATCATCCACAATGTCTAACACAGGGGGAATGGCTAAAGGCTTGTGCTGAGGGAGAATGAGGAAATCCCTGAGCCTCTTTTTTGATTCTGAGAAGTCTTGACTCTCCCAGTGAAAATGCTCCCTCAAAGTATGCAAGGTTTCTCCAAATTAATAATCCTCAGGAGGAGATGCAGATGGAATAGACTCCTCAGCATCAGAATCCTCATAGGGAGGTAAAGATAATTCCTGATCAGAAGAGGAATCAGAAGAAATAGAAACCTGATCTGAAGATTCATAGTCAGTGTCTTGCCTAGGCCTCTTATCTGGAGGGGGATGGGTACCCCTGATCAAGGTAATAAGGTCTTCAGCCATTTTGATCATGTTTTTTTTAGGCATAGAGGCCTGTGGACGTGGCTCAGGCATCGTTTTTTTTAGTTTTAGAAGGTGTCTTTGCCTTTGGTTTTGCAGCTTTCGTCAGTTTGATGTAAAAATGTTGAGGTCTGAATACACCCTCAGAAGCCAGTGCCTGCTCAGCGGCTCTGGACCCATCTGAGGGAGATACATCCGTCGGTCCAATACCTTGAGTATCTTGCGGCATGCCGGACTCCACATGGGTGTCATGCCGGACTCCACATGGGTGTCGATAGAGGCCTGCGACTCGAATGTAGCGGGTATCAGGGGCTGCGAAAGTGCCTCACTGAGTACCGGCGAACCGGCGACTGGCTTAGGAGAAGCTTCGTCATCGGTTTTGGATCTCGACTGCCTTTCTCTGTCCTTTTCTTTGCGTTTTTTTATGTACTCCGGTAGTCAGATTGCTATCCAACGACATCTCTGGGTAGTTAAATCTGTTTCCAAAATACTTAGATGCAAAAATATCCCAACACTTAATAGTGCGTTGATTAAATCTAGCACAAAACCGACAGCCAGGCACGTTGTGATCAGGGCCTAGGCAAGGAATACAGTATAAATGGAAATCCTTATGAGGTATTTGCTTCCCACAAGTAATACAATTATTAACTTTTTCTGACATCGGTAAAAAGCAAGAAAAAAAGTTTCCCCAACGGGGTACTTAGTTTTAATGAAGACTTCGGTTCTGAAACTCAAACGCGAATATTTCAGTAGTCGGCCGACCGGCACTTGCGAAATGCTTCTGCTTCAGGCACCGCGCAGCATGAAAGACTAAAGAAAATGGCATTGGCTGCATGTTTTATACCCCTGACAACCTGACGTCATGGAAGAGAAGACAGCAACTGACGCAGGACCCAAGACTTTGGAATTCAGGCCGACTGAGGGCAACCTGCCAGCAGATTACCTTAATCTAATGACTGCAACAATGAAACACAAAGAACATCAGCTGTGCCCTGACATAGTGTGCTACTGGTCTAGATGGCATGAATCTATAACTG
Organism: Protopterus annectens; assembly: GCF_019279795.1. Lineage (NCBI taxonomy): Eukaryota > Metazoa > Chordata > Ceratodontiformes > Protopteridae > Protopterus > Protopterus annectens. Next base: position 34,739,597 of record NC_056750.1, read on the forward strand.
GAACACTAACAGGAGGTAAAGCAGTCAGACATAAATTTACACAGTGAGAGCTTAGTAACTTTGTGACCCTTTTCACCATTTGAGTAGGAAATGAACAGTTGTAATCCCTTCTGAACTATTTTATTCAATGAAGGTAAAACCCGAGTCGTATGTGCATGTCTAAGTAATATAACTGCTATTACTGGAAGATGGACAGGCTGGTTTAAATATGACCTTGGGCATAAAGAATAAATTAGACCTAAATGTCATCCTGTCCTTATGAAAAATAACATATGGAAGTGTACAGGATAAAGCCTGAAATTCTGAAACTCATTTAGCAGAAGTAATGGGTACCTGGAAGTGGGTCTTTTATCAAGAGAATTTAATATCAACATATCTAGCAGGTTTAAAAGGGGATATTGTAAATTTGTCCAAAATGAAATTTAAATGAAGGAGCAGGGTGAATTAAAGGTGGCCTGGAATAAAAAAAAAATCCTTTTAAGAATGCTTTACCAAGTTTGTGCGAGGCTAAGGGTAAAGAGGAAAAATCTAGGTGATAACACTACATGGCATCTAGATGAATTTAATGGAAGAGTAACTTTTCCTTTTTTAAATACGGCTGCTACGAAAGTTAGCAGTTGGTGCACAGGGGCTGAAAAAGGATCGACTGGGTAGCTTGAATGGAGATTTTTTTTCTACTTTCCTTTATAATATCTTCCTAGTAAAAGGTCTTTGTGAGTCTGCAATCAAACGTACAACATGAAGGGTTCCTTGGCCATCAGTGGAAGTGGAGAAACCATGCAGTTAAGTGAAGGAAGCTGATGGCTGGATGAGGCTGCTCAGATGGGTGAGACAGCATAAGATGGTGCAAGGGAAAAAGGAGGGGGTCTTCTCTTCCGATGAGGTCATAGTAGTGGGAACCAAATCTTGCAGGGCCAGACTAGTGCTACAAGAATGACTTTGGCTCTGCAGATTCTGGCTTTCTGTAGAATTCTGGGTATAAGTAGAAATGGGGGAAAGCATACAGAAGCCTTTCAGGCCAAACATGTGAGAACGTGTTCCTTGGGTGAAGTCCATCTTGAGGAACGATGAAGAACAACCTGTCACACTTGGTGTTTAATGGTGAAACAATGAGATCACAAGTTCTCCCCTACTTTCAGGAAATCTTGAGTGCTGTTGAATCTTGAGAGCTCATTCATGTGGCAGCAAAATATGTCTGCAATCATGTTGGAAGTCCCCAGTATATATATCGCTATGATGTATTGCTATGAGAAAGTGATGTGGTGGTAAGGCCTATTCCCAAATCCACATATCTTCTCTGCATAGGGGGTAAGATTGAATTCCACCCTGCTTGTCTGTGCATCTTACCACTGCCATGTTGTCTAAGTGAATGGATACTGTACGGTACAAGTCCTCAAATGCCTGCAATGCCAGGAGGACTGCATTATTCTCCAAGTTGTTAATGTGTAATTTGGCTGCTTGTAAGTCCACATCCCTGGGACCATCCTGTCTAGTTAATGTTCCCCCAACCCCAATAAGGGCACATTTAGATGAACGGGAGTCCTGAATTGAGGCTGTCAGGGTTTGACCACTACAAGAGGAGTCTCATTCAAACTTTTGAATGCTTTATTGTTTGTGACATTGGCTGTGTTGCTCGATTCCACTGTGTCCTAAGAGACCACTTCATGACCCTCTTGTTGATTCTGAGGCTGCCATACGTCCTAGCAACTGGAGAACTGCAGGTGATCAGCTGCGTGATTTAAAATGCTGTAACTGCTGTGGATATTCTGTCCACTGGTAGTCTGGTCCTCTGGCTCAGTGTACCCAACTAGTAATCAGATAGATCAGGGACTGGAAGAAATGCAGATATGATTGTGCTAGGTTGACTGTGATCCACAGGAAGAGGCCTTGCTGTAACAGTTTTCCACAGCAGGTGCACTGATGGGCCCATTTTCTAGGTAGGGAATGATTCTTGTCCTTAACAAATGTATGTGAGATGTAACTGCAGAAATGCATTTGGTGAGTACTTTGGGGGGTGCTGTGGTGAAATCAAATGACAGAGCTCTGAACTGATGATGACTTCCTCCACCTGAGAGCACAGAAATCTCCTGGATGACATAATTATCCTGACATGTAGGTAAGCATCCTGGAGATCCAAAGAAATGTCCAGTCTCCTGCTTGCAAACATGGTAACATTCCAGTAGAGGATTGTTAAGTCCAAATATTTAGCACAATCCTTCCATCTAAATAATTTTACTTCTCAAAACAAAATAAATCCAATTCTAATTTGCTGTTAGAGTGGCCATGGAAAAAACTGTAATTAGTGTACAAACAGAAGGGAAAGGAAAGTTGTGTAAAATCTTACCATAACCATAGATGTCCTTCTCTTCCATGTTGCAGTATTCTACATGTGGGTTTACCCTTCTTACTTCCAGTCCATCCGGCCAGGACTCCAAAGATTTTCAGTCTCTCTAGGTGCATCGGACATCTAACGTGGCTGCAGGAACATGAGCCATAAAAGTGATGTCTGCATGCACCAGCCCTCAGAACAGAGAAAGCCTCAGTCGGAGCCAGTCCTAGAAGGGCACAGCCGTCCAGTGCCACCCAGAAGAATAAGTGCAATCTGACAGCAGGGGAAGGAATACTGCAACATGGAAGATAAGGACATCTATGGTTATGATTAGATTTTACACAACATTCCTATGCCCCTCTAATTCCAATGTTGCAAGTATTCTACATGTGGGTGAGTGCCAAAGCTCACTGAGAATTGGGTGATGGTCTGGAAGATGTTTCCAGGAATCCATGGAGGATAGCCCTGACAAACCCCACCCTGGCCTTAGTGATATGGTCCAGCTTGTAATGCTGGGTGAAAGTGTGCACAGAGGACCAAGTAGCTGCTTGAAGGATGGTGTTGGTGTCTAGCACCTTAAAGAAGGCTCCAGATGAGGCCATTGCTCTGGTGGAGTGGGCTTTGATATTGCCCTGCAAGGTTTTCCTATGGTGTAGGTAGCAAAAGGAAATGGCCCTGGAGATCCAGGCCAAAATGGTCTGTTTGGTCACTGCTTTCCCCAGGGCTCTAGGGTGGAAGGAGACAGACAGCTGGTCTGACTTCCTTATGGACTTGGTTTTATGTAGATAAAACCTAAGCTGTCTGTGGACATCTAGGGAACGAAGTACTCTCTCACTATTTCCCTGTGGGCTGGGGAAAAAGGTGGGCAGGTGTATGGCCTGGTTCAAAGATAGGTCATTCACTGCCTTGGGACGGGTTAGTCCTGAGAGTAAACCTGTCAAGGTGGAAGACTAGAAAAGGTGGTATACCTATTAGAGCTTGTAGCTCTGAGACCCTCCTGGCTGAGCTCAGAGCCACCAATAAAACAGTTTTCCATGTGCAAAATTTGAGGTTGGCTTTGTCTGCTGACTCAAAAGGGGCTAGAGTTAGCTTTTCTAACACATAGTTAAGGTCCCAAGGAGGAGGGGGATGGTTTCCTGGGAGGTAGCAGGTGAAGTACCCCTTTCAGGAAGAGTTTTGCAGGAAATCTGGATGCAAGGAGTGGATCCAGAGGGAGACAGGCAGAAATTGCAGACAAATGTGCTTTTAATGATGAGTAGGCCAGCCCTGTCTGCATTACTTCACACAGGTAAGACAGGATAAGAGGGATGTCGCTTTCCAGCGGGTCCAACTGTCTTTTGTGACACCAAATAGAAAACCTCTTCCACTTTGAGAGGTTAGATTTTCTGGCCTCCTGCAGGACATTAAGCACACCCTCGTTGTACAGGTAATGAAGGGGATCAGAATACTATCAAACACAGGGTGAGGTGCAGAGACTGCCACTGTGGGTGTATCTGCATTCCCTTGTGCTGTGTGAGCAGGTCCACTGAGGGGGTTAACTTGTGATTGCCCTTGAAGGAGAAGGGGGAACCAGTGCTGTCTCGGCCAGTAGGGAGTCACCAGCAAGATTTTTTGGTGAGTCCAGCTGAACTTTCAGCAGCACTTTTTGAATCAAGAGGAAGGGGGGGAAGGCATACAGAAATTTCCCCTTCCAGGACATTGAGAAGGCATCTGTTGCCTGTGCCTTGGGTTGGGTATCCTGGTGCAATAACCAGGAAGTTGCCTGTTTATGGAGGAGGGAAACAGGTCTATTTGAGGTATACTCCACCTGTGGAGCAGATCCAGGAAAACATCTCTGTGAAGCATCCATTCGTGGTTGTTTGAGATGGCCCTACTTAATCTGCCTGGGATTTGTGCAGGAAGGGTATGTAGGTTGCCTGTAGGGTAATTCCCTGTGAGGTGGCCAGTTCCCACACCTGCAGAGCTAGTCTGCATAGGAAGTATGATTTGGTTCCTACCTGTTTGTCTAAATACCACAGGACCGGGGTGTTGTCTATCTTGAGAGGGCCTTGCTCTAGGTAGGGTTGTAAGACTTGTACAGCAAGGAGGATTGCCCTCATCTCTCTGACATTTCTGTGCTCTAGTTTGTATGTGTCTGTCCACAAACCCTGTACTTGTCTTTGTCCTAGTGTTGCTCCCCATCCCAGGTCAGAAACGTCTGTATGCATGGTCTTGGTGGGTGTGGATGTTGGTGTTTGGAGAGAGAGGTCTGGATTCTTGGTCACATGAGCCTTCCATCATTGAATTTCTTGTTTCAAGCAGGGAAGAAGGGGGACCCTGAATTCCAGGGGATGGGAGTGCTGAGTCCAAATTGACTGAAGACACCATTGCAGTTTCCTCATGTACAGTCTTGCTAAGGGCAACATGGGTATGGTGGCTGCCATGTAGCCCAGAAGTCTCAGGAACTGCCTTGCTGTCAGTTCTGATGCTTGAAGGGTGCAAAGTAGGTGGTGTGTCAAGGACACCACCTTCTCTGGTGGCAGGAAAGCCTTCATCAGGTCTGTCCAGATTCTGCAACCCAGGAAAACAATGTCCTGTGCAAGCTCCAGGTGAGATTTTGAAAAATTTATTTTAAATCCTAGAGACTGCAAGAGGTACAGAATGGCCTGCGGGTGAAGGAGGGTCTTTTGATCTTCTGCCTGAACTAGCAGGTCGTCTAGGTAAGGGAATATTTGGATACCCTTTGTCTTGCAGTAAGCGATGACTGGAGCCGACATTTGGTGAATACCCTGGGAACAGTGGACAGCCCAAAGGGCAAGTCACAGAACTGATAATGGGATGAGCCTGCCAACAACCTCAGATATTTTCTGAAAGTGGGCTTTGCTGGTATGTGCAGGTAAGCATCTTTTATGTCCAGGGTTGCCATGAAACTTCGGGGTAGGAGGAGGGGGAAGAGGGTGGGGAGAGTGAGCAACCTGAAGGTGGGAACCTTTAGGAAAGGGTTGAGGCATGATAGATCCAGTACAGGTGTCCATGGTCCATCCTTTCTGGGGACCAGAAAGATTCTGGAGTAGAATCCTCTTCTTACTGTTTGCATAGGCACTGGTTCTATAGTGCCTTGTGCCAGCAGAGTTTTTAGTACTGGTTGAAGGAGGGGTAACTGACTTGTGGGTTGACTTTGGACTGCCTAGCCCTACTGGGGGGAGTTGATCCAGGACATCCAGGACATTCTGGATGATGGAAAGAACCCATTTGTCTGAGGTAATGAGAGTCCATACAGGGAGACAGTGAGAAAGACAGGCAGACAGGGGTAGGGATCTGGGAGGGATGGGAAGTGTGGCTGGTAGGTAGTCAGACGCTACCTGCCCTATACTGAAAGGGAGGCCTCTGGCTAGAGGATGGGGAAGCTCTGGCCGGAGGCGACTGTTTTCTAGGGGGTCTTCTGGACCTGTAAGAAGCCGTAGGCCGAGAAGGTTTTCTGATGAACTGAATCTTGGCAGGGTAGTTCCTATGGAACTTGGCGATGGGTGAGACTAGCAGGTGTTTGAGGTCCTGCAATTCTTTGCCTTTTTGTTGCAGGGACTTAAAGAGGTCAGCTACGTTGCCACCAAACAGTGCAGAGTGATCTAAAGTGGCATCAATAAGTGTAGCCCTGAAGCCATCAAGAAGGGGCTGAAGGTGTAACCAAGAGTATCTTCTTAAAGCCGAAGCTGATGCAGCTGACCTAGCTGAGGCTTCAGCCGCATCATAACTGCATCTTATGGAGTGTCTACTCACCTTAGAGTTGAGTGCTAGCAAGGAGGACAGGGAAGCTTTCGCTGCACAGTCTGGGATGTCAGCCAATTCCTTAATGGCTTTGTTCAGCAGGGCTAAGGAATACTTGGTCATGTGAGTCTGGTAGTTTGTGGCCCTGAAGGACAGGTATATATTTTCTTCCCGAGCCGTTCCATTGTCTTGCTGTCCTTGTCAGCTGGAAGGATGGTCTCGGATGGGAGTAGTTTGGAAGCCCTATCAGTGGAAATGGACACAGTGGCTGGGTCAGCTGGAGGGCACTTAAGTAGAAATGTCTCTGTTGCAGGGACCTTGTACAGTCTGTCAGCCCTGCATGGGGCTGGAGTCAGGGCTGAAGGATGCAGAGGAAAAGGCATCCAGAAAGGCCGGCAGTATAGGAGGGATAGCAGAAGGACTGGGGGAGTCCATCTGTATGAGGTCATAAAACCCTCTTCTGCATTTCAGTCATGTCAGTGGATTCCCACTTAAAGTGGTCTTTCATTTTACAAATAGTTTCCCCAAAGGTTAAATCCTCCACTGGGGAATCAGGCTCAATGGAGCCTTCCAGTGGTGATCCATATCCCAGAGAGGAGGAGATCTGTGAGGAGTAGGGGAGGGAATCTTCTGAGGAGTCAGAGAGTTCTTCTTTCACTTCTTCTACCCTCCTTTCAGTAGCTTGAGGTCTCAGACTTAGGTGGGGAGGAGCAGTGCTAGGGGTTGCTGTTGTAGTAGGCCATAGGGCTATAAAGGCATTGAATAGACTTTGGCTGAAAGCTTGCCAATCGGGCATGCTTTCAGATGGAGGAGAAAGATGTTTTGTCTTTTGCTTTTTCTTAAGAGGCCTAGCTGGTGTCTGACTGGGAGAAGGCCTGGAGTCAGACATAGGGATGGCATCGGTGGAATCCGACTGGCCCACAGAGAGTGCTGGTTCCTCCTCCTGTAGTCTAAGGCAGATGCCGGTAAAGCCTCTACAGACGTGCCCTCCACTCAGGATTGTGCAGCTTCCTCATAGGTACCTGCTTTATCCAGACTGGCGGAAGCCGAATCCTCAGCCAGGCCGATGTCGGCCACAGGCTGACTTATGGGCAGTAGAGGCACAGCAGAAGGACTAGGCTGCAAGGTCTTGGCTCTCTTCTTAGGTGGTTCTGACAGGGCGTCGGACATGGCTTCCATCCCTAAAGCAATTTGTTTAAACCGCTGGTTCTCTAAATAAAGGTTTAGAGCATGTTCACGACAATGTAAGGCCTTAGGTATGAACGCCTGACAAATAGTGTAGTTCTCGTGGCTGTGTTCCTTACCTAAACAAAAAAGGCACAGGTCATGGGTGTCTTTGTGGGGAATCTGCCGGCCACACTTACACTTGCCCTTTCCAGATGACATCAACAGACTATATATCAAAAACAGAAGGACTGAAAGGATCCCCAACGGGGTACTTATCTGAATTTTTCTTAATCCAACATCCTTGAGTAGCAGGAGCACCTGGCGTACAACTGGCGGCTGAAAAGTTCTGAGGGCTGGATGCATGCAGACGTCACTTTTATGGCCCACGTCAGATGTCCTACACACCTAGCGGGACTGAAAATCTTTGGAATCCTGGCTGGACGAACTGTATCAGAGGAAGAAACAGACAAATACAAATATTTCCTGAAAAGAGGGTGAATAGGAATATGAAGGTAGGTGTCCTTCAGGTCCAAGGAAACCAGAAATGTCTAAAGAAACAAAAGAGGAAACAGAGTCTGAAGAGAGAGTATTCGGAAGGATGACACTACGAGAAAAATGTTCAGAAAGGAAAGATCCAAGATAGGTCTCCAAGACCCCTGTTTCTTGGAGTACAGAAACATCCTGGAATAAATACCTAAATCCCTCTCAATCTGTGGCACCAGCTGAATGGTACTCTGCTCTTGCAGGGGATTGAGGAATATTGGAGAAGGAGGGAAGGGTCTTCCAGGTCATAAAGAAATGCTGCTGGATGATGGAAAGAACCCAGCTGTCTGTGGTAATCAGTTGCCAAACTGGGTGAGATACTAAAAGCCTGATGGACAAGGGAATCTGGCCAAGAGAAACAGAAGGCAGACAGTCAGATGGCTTTAGATTCTTCACGAAAGGACCTCTTTCTGGGGCCAGGCATTTGAAAAGGTTCAACAGAAAAAGCACACCTAGGAGCCTTCTTATCTTTGGAAGACTGTCTAAGCAGTCTACACAAAAACAGTCTTATTAGGATAGTTCCTCTGAAATTTAGGAATAGGTGAGACAAAAATGTGCTTCAAATCTTTCGTGACCTCACTCTGATCCTATTGGGTCTTGAAAAGCTCAGCCAAAGCAGTGCCAAACAAATTCTGGTTATCCAAAGGAGCATCCAGAGGTTTTGCCTTGATATCATCATGCAAGACCTAGAGGTGAAGCCAGGAATAGTGAGTGCCTCGTTACAGTGCCAGAGGCAGCAGCCTTAGAAGATGCATCAACTGCATTTGATAGAGAGACTGGCAACCTGAGCTGTGGAAATATGCACTGACAGGGCTCAGAGTCAGGCATATCTGAAATAATCTTCCCAAGCTGGGAAAGAAGAGGCAGGATGTACTTATTATGCGAGTCTGGTAACTGATGGCCCTAAAGGCTAAAGTAGCTGAAGTGTAAACCTTCTTTACCAACCCTCTCCATGGCTGTACTGTCCTCATCTGAAGGAAGGAGCTTGGAAAAAGTTAACAGCCTAGAAGGCTTATCAGTGGACACAGAAATCACTGCAGGATCAGATGAAGGGCACTTTTAGAAGAACTCACAAGTATCCGGCACTTTATGCAACCTATCAGGTTTCTTAGGAGCTGGAGGGTGACAATCTGGTGTCAGGGAAGCAGCAGAGAAGGTATCCAATAGAGCAGCCAACACAGGAGGGACAGCTGAAGGTTTAGGATAGTCCATTTGTAACAACTAATAATATATTTTCTTGATGTCTGACACTTGGGAGCAATGCCATTTTAAATGCTCCATCATATGCAGAACCATGTTAACAAAGCAAATATTCTCCAAAGGAGAGTCAGGACTGACACATTCCTCCTCCTCAGACCCATCTTCTAAAGGTGGAGGCAACTGCGAGGAATAGGCTAAGCAGTCAGCTTCATAGTCAGAGTCTTCATCTGAAGACTCCAGCTCCCTAGTCCTCTCAGGGGTAGAAGACCAAGGAGGTGAAGGAACCAAAGCCCCCTGAAGAGACTTCAATGCTATCAATTCTTTGAACAAACCTTGAGTGAAATCCTTAAGCAGAAACAAAGCACCCTGAACCACTGCTAGGTAGGCACACAAATTTATTAAGCCGAACAGTTCACTCGAAAAAATAACGCTGAAGCAAATCACCATACGTTTTCGTCCACAACTTAGCAAATCGCCATACGTTTTCGTCCACAACTAGCAGTGGTTCAGGGTGCTTTGTTTCTGCTTACTGGTTTGTTCTGCATCCTCCGTTTTTTGGTTGAGTGAAATCCTGCCATTCCCTTTGTGGATCTCTGGGAGCTAACACCACATGCTTAGTTTTCTGTCTTTTCTTCACTAGGACATCTGCTCTGACAAAAACCAGAGGTTCGGACCCGAGTGGATTTGATCAAGGTACTCAGCACCTCTTGCCTAACAATGATCTGAGGAATCCCTTTAGGCCCCTCAGAAATAATCAGCCACGGTATCCTCTCAACATCAGTGATGTAAATATGCAAGGCCTCCAAGAATGCCCAAGGAGGAAATTCTGTGCCAGCCTCGAAGAAGATTGCAGCATGGAAACTGAAGGCAATGCTGGACTATCCTCCCAGCAGCAGACTCAGGCCTAGACTTCTTGGCCTTCTTTTTGAACAGTGGCTATACCTCACAGTGAGTGTATTCTGCCATGATGCCTTGAGCCAAAAGTTTGAGATGATGGTTCTCACGGTAAATGGATAGTGAAGAAAGGCGGCTGTGCAAAGTCTTGAGTACAAAAGCCTGACAGATAGAACACGGAATGTGGTTGTGAGATGCACCTACTATGGCAATCTTTATGGGGAATCTGCCTCCCATCCTGACATTTACCTTTCTTGGTTGACATGTAACCCACTGAACAATGTAAGAAACCCCCCCCAAAGGTGTACTTATCTGAAAGATGTAGGCTTGGTATAACCAACAAAATAAAGTGTGTTCAGACCGACTTATGATGGCATTCAGACTGGCAGCAATGAAGTTCTGAGTTGGGAACATATACACATCACCTTTATGCCCTACACTTACATGGGAAGCATACATCTGACATACAACATTCCTTAGGTAATAAAGGGTTTGGTATATTGGACAGATGCTGGGCTGCCCTTGGCAGTAGATGACAGAGGTAATGAATACTACAACAGTGATATGGAAGGACATTTTTGGGGACTCAAAAAAGGAATGACTTTTACTTCACACAGCAGGAGTAACTTAGTCAACACTACAGTAAACTTAAAACTAGAAGTACAGGGGCTAAACCTTATTTAGTGTTAAGGAGAAAAACATCAAGACCAATGAAGTCAGTCCCAGCTATGCCCAGGTAAAAATGGAAAAAAAAAAGTGATTTCTGCCTCCCTTATGTACCCCAACACTGAGCACATTTGAAGCAAAGTACGAAACAGACATATGAAAAACATTTTAGCTAAGTAAAGTAAGAAGAAAAGCTTCTAACATAAACAAAGAAGAGTTCCGAGCACTAGTCAGTGCTAGTAGGGACAAGGACAGGAGAGTAATGAAGGCTGATAAAGGTTGAGGTATTCTAGTTACAGACACCACTCCATTTTGTGTCTTTCAGCTTTTCCCGGTTAGGGGTCACCACAGCAAAACTCCGGTCCGCTAATGATTGGCAGTTGATTTTTACGTGCCGAGTTACCAGCTCTGATGCACAACCTTCAACGAAGGTACGCCCATTCACGCATGTCTCCACACAGAAGACGCTCTAGCTGAGAATCGAACTGGACAGTGTCTTACTGTGAGGTGACAATGCTACCGCATACAATAAGAAATTTGACATCATGCTTGAAACCCAATGTTTTAAAAGAAAGTGGATTATATGAGTCAGAAATGTATACAATACCATCCAGGATGCCCGGAGTTCACTACGCGATGAGAGATTAATAAATAGTAATATGCAAGAATTTCTTGAAGTTACCCATCTGAAAATCCCTGCCTTCTTTGGTATCCCAAGAAGTGTTTAGTGGATCCCTCATACAGGCCTGTGGTAGCAGGGGGAGGCTGAATAACTGAGCCCATATACATTTATCTTGAGGTTTCAACAAATCCCCTTGCAACTAAAGCCAGATCACATATTCTGGACACTACTGGCTATTTTCCAGAAAATCAAAAATGTTAGGATACATTCTGAACCTTGGATTGTCTCAATCAATGTAGACTCCCTCTAGATTATTCAACCATACAACTACTACATCAAAGCAGTAGAGGAGGCACTAACCAAATACACTGGGGTCCTCTCCGGTGAAACTGAGCAGACTACAAAACTACTCTAGCTATTACTGGAAAGCAATTTCTTCAAATTTAATGCCGAACTGTACCAAAAGACAACAAGAACTGCTATGGGAGCAGCCAAAAACATGAGCCTGGCTAATGTTGCTTTAGCAAAATAGGAAGAAGATGTGGTTTATTGCTCAAATGTTACCAACACATGGCCTTAAATTCATTTCATTGGTAACATTTTCATTGTCTGGAATGGAGACAAAAAACACCTGAAAGAAATCTACTCCTATATAGGGACTTTGACATTCTTCCTGAAATTTACCACAAGCCACAGCCAGAATACTGTACGCGTTCTAGAGCTCAGTGTCGTCAAGAACATTGAAACAAGGTCCCTCTCCAACAATCTATACCAGAAACCCACAAGGGTGAACCTACTTCTGCATGCTTCAAGTATGCATCCTCAGATAACCAGACACAATATCAAAGATAAAGGGCATGCTCACCACAAGGGTCTCAAATGAATGTACAACTTTCTACACAACCTAAATGAGCTCACAGAAGATTTTCTAGCCAGGCTGATGTGAAAGCAGAATGATCAGTAATAAAGAACATGAAAATAACAGAAGACCCCTTCCTGCTGGACCTAGTCAGCAGATGGCACAACAACTTCAGAATAATCCACTTTAACTCTAAAACTGAGGCCAGAAAAAGATGTATGGCCATAACATTTACAATGGACTATAAAGAAATATGCAGGGCCATCACTGACAACTGGATCATAACAGAGAATAATAGACCCATAACTAAGATCTTTGAACCAGGCCCAAGTTCTAACTTTAAGGAAGGAAGAAACATCAGAGCATTCTTCAAACCAAAACAGCAGGGAGAAAGGACAGATGCTTATGGTACATATGGGTGTGGAGCTCAAAAATGGAGTTTTTTTCAACCTGATGAGTGGAATGCACCACTTCATCTGCCCTAGCATGGGCTAAAAGTACCATAGCAAAATCAAGGATGACTGCAACACTAGCAAAGTGGTTTACAGGGTGCAATGTCTGAAATGTACAAGTTTTTTATGTGGGGAAGATGATTAATAAGATGAAAATATGTTAAATTAATAAATTTTCTTAAAAAAAAAAAAAAGTTGTGTGGAACTGCACTCAGTGCACCTCCATCAAGGAACTCATTCTATAATGGGTTGCTTCCTACAAGAAATCTGCAAAATCTGTAAACCTTAGAAAACCAGGCTTGACGGTCAAATAACTCATGCCAAGGACAAATAAACAGACCTTGAGCTGCAGTACACCCCTGACCAGATAACTAGGCATTTACGCCATGGCATAGTAATAAGTCTACCTAAACCCTATCCTAAACAAGCTGAACTCCAAGCAGTTTGTCACCCCGGCTCCCCCAGAGTCATTCCTGTTGAAACCATAGACCAGCACTTCCCTGCAACTTTTGTGTCCAGCATAATTGAGGTGGGTATCTTCAGACAGTGTGATAACTATTCCATGTTGTCTGACAATGTAATGCATTTGGAGGCAAAAAATCTCACACACTGTAAACTCAGATACCAAAATCATCAGCAGTACACCACACATCACACCTCTCCAAGGCCATCACAATACACATAATCAGTCATTTGCTGAGGTTCCAAAGATTAACTTACCTAAACCTCAAAGACTTTCAAAACTCATCAGAGGCCCAAAGCACACGCAGCAAGTTAAGCACATCTCCTCACATGGCACAACAGTCTCAAAGTCATGGATGCTGAGCCTGTAAGGCAGGCATCGACCCAATCAAACATTCTTGTTATAGGTGACTCCACTGTTAGACATACAAATGAACATCTTACCAGGCTGAGCAAGGAAAGAGCGACAGTTACTTGCTTGTCTTTTGCCATGATCTGACAGCTCACACTTAAGTCCTTGAACAAGTACAATGACTTGAGATGTACCCCACTGGACAATATGAAGAGAGACATGATGGAGCCCATTCTAAGAATTAAACCCTGCCTGAGATATAATTAGGACCTGCTGAAGAGCCAGGTATGTGCCCCAGGGTGTACCACTTCTCTGAAACAGGCTCCCCATCTATGTGGAGCAGAGTTCCTCTTTAACTCAAGTGTAACCTGGACAACTGGAAGGGGAATAGGAAATTCATCCTGGTTTGGCAACTATGTCTCTAATGGACACAGGCAGAATGTAAATGCTTCATCTTCCAATCCCCTGCTTACACTTATCAAGGGTACCAGAACTTGTCAGAGATTTGGGATGCATGACAAGGCTTAAAAAGGTTGCTGTGGTCATTAGCCTATTAACACCTATGAACCAGACTGTGTGTCTCAAGCAAGTATGAGCCTAGCTTTCAGCAGCATTTTACCTTCTTCAAAGATGATGCCTCAATATAAGAAAAAACTATTTAAGAATAATTGGCTTAGTTTTTGGTGCCATCTGATGGGGTCCATTATTTATTAGCCTGGGAGGATATAATTGACAGACCATGCTGCTTCACCAGGGATGGCCTGCATTTGTACCCTCTTTGGTTTTGATTACCGGCGAAGACACTGTCCACCCAATAGCACCTATTATGCCAACCTGATAAACCTACCAACATAATGAAGTAAGCAAAAGAAAAAAATAAAGGGGGTTACTGCTCGATGCCAGGAGCTTAAACAAGAAACCCCCCTCCCTACAAGGCCTTTTCACCCTGGAGTATGTAGACATCTGTGTATTAACTCAGACATGGTTGAAAATTGCAGAGAGCACTCCGGCTGGGCAGCGTTATAACACCTTTTACAAGTTTGGACCAGTTACTGTGTGGGAAGAGAAAAAAAGTGGAGATGTCTCAATCTTCATCCAGAAGAGCTTCACATCACGGCTGGTAAAGCAGTATGATGCACTAGAACTTCTTCATGTCCAACTATCCTTTACCATACATTACCTAGACAGCAGAACTCCCTCTATGACACAAGAAAGCCTAACTACATGAACTGGAATAACTCAGCATTAAACCCAGTACAACTTTCCTAGGTGATCTAAAGTATCCAGCTATAAACTGGGAAACCTACTTCATCACTAGTGCACAAGCACAGAGATTCCTGGATTTTTTTTTTATTCCAAATGCCCTGGAGCAATTAGAGTATCTACTAGGGGGAACAACATCTTGTTTCTTAAAAATTCTTGTCCTTAAAAATATGGTGTCATCTTGCACCACATATTGTGCATCTTTGACACTTGTTAGGCCTGGTCATAAAGCCTTCTCCTTCAAAATAAAAAAAATGAAACCATAGACCCCTTCAACCCAAAGCACCTTTGGAAGTTCCTCTAAGACAAACTATGTACTCCTAAATGATACATTGGCAAGCTTCAAATTCCCCACCAAACCAAGTTAACTATACTGAATACAGAGAAATGTATCCCACCACAGTATACCAGTATGTAAACAGCGGCACAGATGCAGCTGTACCCTATACAATAAACTGCAGGGCAAACCTCAGAAATAACCCCCGTTGTGGAACCATATCAGCAAACTTTACAATAAAAGTAAGAGAATTTTGACCAAAAGTAAGACGAACAATTTCCAGAATGACAGAACCCTTATCACTGCAACAAACAAGCAACTCAGGATATTAATAAAAGCCACCAATGCCAACTTTGAGGCTAAAATACCACCCAAGCCAAAGACAATCACAAAACCTTTTTTAGCTATGTTCATAATCTCAGAAGCAAAATGCAGCACTGTGCTGAGCTACTTTTGAACAATGTTGCCCACTCTGAGGCTGAAGATATAGCAAATCTACTGGCTGATAAATTCAGGTCAAACTTCAACCTTCTCTCACCTTCATCTATCCCACAAGATGTATATGAAACAGACGTGGCTCCAGCCATCACACAAGACAAAGTCCTGAAAACACTACCAAAAGCTAAAAAATACTGCATTGATGAGTCCTGACAATATCAGTGGATACTTCTTAAATAGCATGAATCACAATTTATTCACCTCCTAACAACAGTGTTCAACCTCAGCCTCCATACAGGTTTTGTACCATTTGAAAGGAGAACAGCTAAAGTCATCACCATTGCATAAGAGCAGACCTTCCACAGACCCATAAGTCTGACCAGTCTCTTATGCAAAGCCATGGAAAGACTGATCTTGGAGCTAATTAGGTCGAGGTTTGGAGGTTCCCTATGGCCTTCTATCTCAGTTTTGATTAGTCAAAGTCAGATTACGCTTATTCAGCCTGGTGGACTTTTTTGAAAAGGTCACCAAAGCAATGGATGAAGGTAAAATTGTATGTACCACACACCTCAACCTGTCCAAGCCTTTTGACACAATCCCCCACTCAAGCATAGTACAAAAACTAAGTAAACTGTGAATAAACCCACATATCACCTGATGGATGAAGCTGGCTCACAGATAGGATGCAGAAGATCAAAATAGGTGAAGCTACCTTCACAAAGAGACTAGTCACCAGTGGAGTCCCAGGTTCAATGCTGGGCCCTCTCCTGTTTTGGCATCTACTTCTCAAGTAAAAGCCAACATCAAAGGTCTCTGGCTGACTAAGTTTGCAGATGACTGGAAGCTAGGAGCAGTCATGGAATCCTCAAATGAGTAGGCCATCTGCAAGGAAAGTTTGAACTAAAACAAAGAGTCGATTCCAGAATCATGGACTGAAACTAAATGCCAAAAAATACATTATTGCATCCTTTTGAGATAATCATCTACCCCAGGAACTACCACATTGACCATACACCTCTAAGAAATTATCCAGTTGTTTGGGATTTGGGAACTTATGTGGACAGTGACCCAACTTTAAACCAACATGTCTTCACTGTCATAAGAAAGTATTTCTATACAGATCAGCTTATAAACAAAAGGATTGCATCTACACCTAGAGGTGTCATTGTCTCCCTTAATTCAACCCTCAATCAATGATTACAATGTCCACTTTGGCATGTGTCTGCCCAGACACTTGCAACAACTGAATACCCCAAAAAATAACTTGCTAAAAGGATAGAAGGCCTAAACAATATGTCCCACATGGGCAGACTGAAAGCCCTGTCACTATACTCGGGATCCTACAGACTGCTAAGAGGTGACTGCGTCTGATATACAAGGCATCCTCTGACCCAATACTGATGAACCTACTGCACATCAACAAAACAAACTGCATCTGAAATACTCCATACAGGGATCTATTTTTTATAACATCAGCAGAATAGTTTGGGGGACAGGTATATTTATCAGAAGATACCACTGCTCTGGAACAGACTCGCCATCCATGTAAAACAAAGCTCATCCCTGTCCATATTCAAGCATAACTCAGATCTATGGATACAAAATTTACCACAGGACTGCCCCCCTCTACTATTAATGGACATAGGCAACTCCTAAAGAGAGAAAGTGGGAAATCTCCTGCCTATGAAGTTCATAGTGCTGGGAGACTCTTGTCTCAGAGAAAAAGCCAAGCTAGATGGATAATCAAAACGGAACGCCTTGGGTGGGGAGAAGAAGCCACTGCTAGCCTGGGAACCTTAGCTGGAGATAGCTTCTCCAAAATAGAGTTATCAGATCCACCCTTCTGTTTTCCTTTCTTTTAAGGGCAATAGGGTTTTGTTTTTGTTATTGGCTTTGTCCTCATCTTTCTCTCTTTCACATTCTTTGCCTTTTTCTATGGATAGATCCAATTTCAGCAAGCCCTTAAAGGCCAATTTGTTACCGCAGTCCAAAAATGTTGGAGATCTGAATTTTTTTTTTTTTGTAACTGGCAACATTCATCCAAATGCCCTACCCCCAAGATGTATGACACACATCTTGTATAGATCTATGGAGAGGGATTTTATGCCTGTATTGCCTGCACCTTTTATAGTCGCAGGCTTTAGCATCCTTATCCAGATTGTAAACAATTATGCTAGTGGACTGAAAAGCCTTAGTAATCCATCAGTAACTAACTGCAGCAAAGTGCACAACCAAGAGCAATACAAATGCTTAACTTACACTCACTGTCTAAACACAGCAGCTGCAAGGAAATATAAAGATTGAAATGGGAAGGGTATGAGAAAGGAAAAGTTCGGTTAAGGAATAGAAAATAAACCTTGGAGCTGGCAAAAAGGTAAATGACAGAGATCCTAACTAGTACTGAGCTCTTAATTCCCCCAAACAAATTTACAATAAACTTATCTGTTGAGGAACACAGCAGAAAAGAAAGTCTCAAAGGCTTGAACGATGCACAGAGTTACTGAATGTCAATGGCAGCAACAAGATCTGGAGATTCAGAAGATTAAGGGCTTGTGGAATAGGGGAGAAGCTTATGCTAGCAAGAGTTGTTGTTATGAAGAAAAGGTACCAATCTGACCACTCCATCCGTTAAAGTGTCCGGACAGGATAAGCATAAATCATTTGTTAATAAGGTGTGCTATACAAATAAGAGATGCTGTACAAATATTCACATTCATTTCCACTGCTATTAAGATAATTAATTTACTCCAAAGTACAGTAAGAACAACATGGATGTTACTTTTGTGCTTTCCAGGTCACCTACAGCATAGAGTCATTCTCTGAAAACCTAATTATTTTTAAACTGCTTCCTAGTGTTAAGCATAAATTTCATTCAGCAGCTGACACATTCATAACTGATAGCCAGAACTTAAAAATAAGGCCCACTACACTGCACAACTTGTATGTATTTAAGAAAACAAAATGAACTACAACAATCACAATAAAAAAGATGTCTGGAAATACCACATATACTCCTTAATGGCGTGTGGTTCATGATTCAAACTGAATAGAATATGGGTTGTATGTTTTGAGTAATACTTATAAAGAGAAACAATTTTAAAATATAGTGACAAGAACAGTTTCAGCCTTCTGAGGTAGAATTAGAACGCACAGCTTTCTGATCTTCCAATCACCAAAGGTGAATTGCTAACTGTCATACCACTGAAGCTGGCTGTTAATTATTGCAATAATAATGACGGAGGTCAGAAGTGAAATCTTTTCATTGCCTGTCCACAGTTGGAACTGAAAAAGCAGCCATCTGAAAGGATGAAAGTGCTGTATATGCACTAAACAAATGAAGCAATATGTAAAAGGTCTTAGAAGTGGCACATCTGGTTGCAGTACGAGAGTTCTGCATCTACCCTAATTATGAATCGACTGTATGACCGTAAAAAGAAGGAGCATCATATAGGTTTTAACATTAAAAAGGGACTCAAGTGCTCCATAAAAAGTTAATTAATTCCTACCATATCGGCTATTTTGTGAAGTGACCACTCTTGGTGGGCCTATAATTGCAGATGTCCTTCCTTACTGTTTCAAGCTAGTACATTTCTCTGAAGATGCTGAGATCTTGCATGCAACAGTATAAGGGCATACTACGCACTTGAACTCGCCAGTTCATCCTCAGCTAAATAACTAGCAAACTCCTGCACATCAAGATGAAATAATGAAGGTTTGGCACCTAGACTGTTTAAGGATACAGAAACAAATGCACACTCATATATGAGGAAACTTCAATAGCCACTGATAATGGAAAGGCCGTCTGAAACACATGCACACTAATCTATGAGGAAACTTCAATAGCCACTGATAATGGAAAGGCTGTCTGAAACACATGCACACTCATCTATGAGGAAACTTCAATAGCCACTGATAATGGAAAGGCTGTCTGAAACACATGCACACTCATCTGAGGAAACTTCAATAGTCACTGATAATGGAAAGGCTGTCTGAAACACATGCACACTCATCTATGAGGAAACTTCAATAGCCACTGATAATGGAAAGGCTGTCTGAAACACAAGCACACACTCATCTATGAGGAAACTTCAATAGCCACTGATAATGGAAAGGCTGTCTGAAACACATGCACACTCATCTATGAGGAAACTTCAATAGCCACTGATAATGGAAAGGCTGTCTGAAACACATGCACACTCATCTATGAGGAAACTTCAATAGCCACTGATAATGGAAAGGCTGTCTGAAACACATGCACACTCATCTATGAGGAAACTTCAATAGCCACTGATAATGGAAAGGCTGTCTGAAACACATGCACACTCATCTATGAGGAAACTTCAATAGCCACTGATAATGGAAAGGCTGTCTGAAACACATGCACACTCATCTATGAGGAAACTTCAATAGTCACTGATAATGGAAAGGCTGTCTGAAACACATGCACACTCATCTATGAGGAAACTTCAATAGCCACTGATAATGGAAAGGCTGTCTGAAACACATGCACACTCATCTATGAGAAACTTCAATAGCCACTGATAATGACACTCATCTATGAAGAAACTTCAATAGCCACTGATAATGGAAAGGCTGTCTGAAACACATGCACACTCATCTATGAGGAAACTTCGATAGCCACTGACTGATAATGGAAAGGCTGTCTGAAACACATGCACACTCATCTATGAGGAAATCAATACTGATAATGGAAAGGCTGTCTGAAACACATGCACACTCACTATGAGGAAACTTCAATAGCCACTGATAATGGAAAGGCTGAAACACATGCACACTCATCTATGAAGCCACTGATAATGGAAAGGCTGTCTGAAACACATGCACACTCATCTATGAACTGATAATGGAAGGCTTGGAAAGGCTGTCTGAAACACATGCACACTCATCTATGAGGAAACTTCAATAGCCACTGATAATGGAAAGGCTGTCTGAAACACATGCACACTCATCTATGAGGAAACTTCAATAGCCACTGATAATGGAAAGGCTGTCTGAAACACATGCACACTCATCTATGAGGAAACTTCAATAGCCACTGATAATGGAAAGGCTGTCTGAAACACATGCACACTCATCTATGAAAACTTCAATACTGCCACTGATAATGGAAAGGCTGTCTGAAACACATGCACACTCATCTATGAAGAAACTTCAATAGCCACTGATAATGGAAAGGCTGTCTGAAACACATGCACACTAATCTATGAGGATAGCCACTGATAACTTCAATAGCCACTGATAATGGAAAGGCTGTCTGAAACACATGCACACTCATCTATGAGGAAACTTCAATAGCCACTGATAAAAGGCTGTCACATGCACACTCATCTATGAGAAACTTCAATAGCCACTGATAATGGAAAGCTGTCTGAAACACATGCACACTCATCTATGAGGAAACTTCAATAGCCACTGTTAGTGGAAAGGCTGTCTGAATCACCTGCACACTCATCTATGAGGAAACTTGAATAGCCCCTGATATTGGCAAGGCTGTCTGTAACAGATGCACACTCATCTGAGGAAACTCACTCATCTATGAGCCACTGATAATGGAAAGGCTGTCTGAAACACATGCACACTCATCTATGAGGAAACTTCAATAGCCACTGATAATGGAAAGGCTGTCTGAAACACATGCACACTCATCTATGAGGAAACTTCAATAGCCACTGATAATGGAAAGGCTGTCTGAAACACATGCACACTCATCTATGAGGAAACTTCAATAGCCACTGATAATGGAAAGGCTGTCTGAAACACATGCACACTCATCTATGAGGAAACTTCAATAGCCACTGATAATGGAAAGGCTGTCTGAAACACATGCACACTCATCTATGAGGAAACTTCAATAGCCACTGATAATGGAAAGGCTGTCTGAAACACATGCACACTCATCTATGAGGAAACTTCAATAGCCACTGATAATGGAAAGGCTGTCTGAAACACATGCACACTCATCTATGAGGAAACTTCAATAGCCACTGATAATGGAAAGGCTGTCTGAAACACATGCACACTCATCTATGAGGAAACTTCAATAGCCACTGATAATGGAAAGGCTGTCTGAAACACATGCACACTCATCTATGAGGAAACTTCAATAGCCACTGATAATGGAAAGGCTGTCTGAAACACATGCACACTCATCTATGAGGAAACTTCAATAGCCACTGATAATGGAAAGGCTGTCTGAAACACATGCACACTCATCTATGAGGAAACTTCAATAGCCACTGATAATGGAAAGGCTGTCTGAAACACATGCACACTCATCTATGAGGAAACTTCAATAGCCACTGATAATGGAAAGGCTGTCTGAAACACATGCACACTCATCTATGAGGAAACTTCAATAGCCACTGATAATGGAAAGGCTGTCTGAAACACATGCACACTCATCTATGAGGAAACTTCAATAGCCACTGATAATGGAAAGGCTGTCTGAAACACATGCACACTCATCTATGAGGAAACTTCAATAGCCACTGATAATGGAAAGGCTGTCTGAAACACATGCACACTCATCTATGAGGAAACTTCAATAGCCACTGATAATGGAAAGGCTGTCTGAAACACATGCACACTCATCTATGAGGAAACTTCAATAGCCACTGATAATGGAAAGGCTGTCTGAAACACATGCACACTCATCTATGAGGAAACTTCAATAGCCACTGATAATGGAAAGGCTGTCTGAAACACATGCACACTCATCTATGAGGAAACTTCAATAGCCACTGATAATGGAAAGGCTGTCTGAAACACATGCACACTCATCTATGAGGAAACTTCAATAGCCACTGATAATGGAAAGGCTGTCTGAAACACATGCACACTCATCTATGAGGAAACTTCAATAGCCACTGATAATGGAAAGGCTGTCTGAAACACATGCACACTCATCTATGAGGAAACTTCAATAGCCACTGATAATGGAAAGGCTGTCTGAAACACATGCACACTCATCTATGAGGAAACTTCAATAGCCACTGATAATGGAAAGGCTGTCTGAAACACATGCACACTCATCTATGAGGAAACTTCAATAGCCACTGATAATGGAAAGGCTGTCTGAAACACATGCACACTCATCTATGAGGAAACTTCAATAGCCACTGATAATGGAAAGGCTGTCTGAAACACATGCACACTCATCTATGAGGAAACTTCAATAGCCACTGATAATGGAAAGGCTGTCTGAAACACATGCACACTCATCTATGAGGAAACTTCAATAGCCACTGATAATGGAAAGGCTGTCTGAAACACATGCACACTCATCTATGAGGAAACTTCAATAGCCACTGATAATGGAAAGGCTGTCTGAAACACATGCACACTCATCTATGAGGAAACTTCAATAGCCACTGATAATGGAAAGGCTGTCTGAAACACATGCACACTCATCTATGAGGAAACTTCAATAGCCACTGATAATGGAAAGGCTGTCTGAAACACATGCACACTCATCTATGAGGAAACTTCAATAGCCACTGATAATGGAAAGGCTGTCTGAAACACATGCACACTCATCTATGAGGAAACTTCAATAGCCACTGATAATGGAAAGGCTGTCTGAAACACATGCACACTCATCTATGAGGAAACTTCAATAGCCACTGATAATGGAAAGGCTGTCTGAAACACATGCACACTCATCTATGAGGAAACTTCAATAGCCACTGATAATGGAAAGGCTGTCTGAAACACATGCACACTCATCTATGAGGAAACTTCAATAGCCACTGATAATGGAAGGCTGTCTGAAACACATGCACACTCATCTATGAGGAAACTTCAATAGCCACTGATAATGGAAAGGCTGTCTGAAACACATGCACACTCATCTATGAGGAAACTTCAATAGCCACTGATAATGGAAAGGCTGTCTGAAACACATGCACACTCATCTATGAGGAAACTTCAATAGCCACTGATAATGGAAAGGCTGTCTGAAACACATGCACACTCATCTATGAGGAAACTTCAATAGCCACTGATAATGGAAAGGCTGTCTGAAACACATGCACACTCATCTATGAGGAAACTTCAATAGCCACTGATAATGGAAAGGCTGTCTGAAACACATGCACACTCATCTATGAGGAAACTTCAATAGCCACTGATAATGGAAAGGCTGTCTGAAACACATGCACACTCATCTATGAGGAAACTTCAATAGCCACTGATAATGGAAAGGCTGTCTGAAACACATGCACACTCATCTATGAGGAAACTTCAATAGCCACTGATAATGGAAAGGCTGTCTGAAACACATGCACACTCATCTATGAGGAAACTTCAATAGCCACTGATAATGGAAAGGCTGTCTGAAACACATGCACACTCATCTATGAGGAAACTTCAATAGCCACTGATAATGGAAAGGCTGTCTGAAACACATGCACACTCATCTATGAGGAAACTTCAATAGCCACTGATAATGGAAAGGCTGTCTGAAACACATGCACACTCATCTATGAGGAAACTTCAATAGCCACTGATAATGGAAAGGCTGTCTGAAACACATGCACACTCATCTATGAGGAAACTTCAATAGCCACTGATAATGGAAAGGCTGTCTGAAACACATGCACACTCATCTATGAGGAAACTTCAATAGCCACTGATAATGGAAAGGCTGTCTGAAACACATGCACACTCATCTATGAGGAAACTTCAATAGCCACTGATAATGGAAAGGCTGTCTGAAACACATGCACACTCATCTATGAGGAAACTTCAATAGCCACTGATAATGGAAAGGCTGTCTGAAACACATGCACACTCATCTATGAGGAAACTTCAATAGCCACTGATAATGGAAAGGCTGTCTGAAACACATGCACACTCATCTATGAGGAAACTTCAATAGCCACTGATAATGGAAAGGCTGTCTGAAACACATGCACACTCATCTATGAGGAAACTTCAATAGCCACTGATAATGGAAAGGCTGTCTGAAACACATGCACACTCATCTATGAGGAAACTTCAATAGCCACTGATAATGGAAAGGCTGTCTGAAACACATGCACACTCATCTATGAGGAAACTTCAATAGCCACTGATAATGGAAAGGCTGTCTGAAACACATGCACACTCATCTATGAGGAAACTTCAATAGCCACTGATAATGGAAAGGCTGTCTGAAACACATGCACACTCATCTATGAGGAAACTTCAATAGCCACTGATAATGGAAAGGCTGTCTGAAACACATGCACACTCATCTATGAGGAAACTTCAATAGCCACTGATAATGGAAAGGCTGTCTGAAACACATGCACACTCATCTATGAGGAAACTTCAATAGCCACTGATAATGGAAAGGCTGTCTGAAACACATGCACACTCATCTATGAGGAAACTTCAATAGCCACTGATAATGGAAAGGCTGTCTGAAACACATGCACACTCATCTATGAGGAAACTTCAATAGCCACTGATAATGGAAAGGCTGTCTGAAACACATGCACACTCATCTATGAGGAAACTTCAATAGCCACTGATAATGGAAAGGCTGTCTGAAACACATGCACACTCATCTATGAGGAAACTTCAATAGCCACTGATAATGGAAAGGCTGTCTGAAACACATGCACACTCATCTATGAGGAAACTTCAATAGCCACTGATAATGGAAAGGCTGTCTGAAACACATGCACACTCATCTATGAGGAAACTTCAATAGCCACTGATAATGGAAAGGCTGTCTGAAACACATGCACACTCATCTATGAGGAAACTTCAATAGCCACTGATAATGGAAAGGCTGTCTGAAACACATGCACACTCATCTATGAGGAAACTTCAATAGCCACTGATAATGGAAAGGCTGTCTGAAACACATGCACACTCATCTATGAGGAAACTTCAATAGCCACTGATAATGGAAAGGCTGTCTGAAACACATGCACACTCATCTATGAGGAAACTTCAATAGCCACTGATAATGGAAAGGCTGTCTGAAACACATGCACACTCATCTATGAGGAAACTTCAATAGCCACTGATAATGGAAAGGCTGTCTGAAACACATGCACACTCATCTATGAGGAAACTTCAATAGCCACTGATAATGGAAAGGCTGTCTGAAACACATGCACACTCATCTATGAGGAAACTTCAATAGCCACTGATAATGGAAAGGCTGTCTGAAACACATGCACACTCATCTATGAGGAAACTTCAATAGCCACTGATAATGGAAAGGCTGTCTGAAACACATGCACACTCATCTATGAGGAAACTTCAATAGCCACTGATAATGGAAAGGCTGTCTGAAACACATGCACACTCATCTATGAGGAAACTTCAATAGCCACTGATAATGGAAAGGCTGTCTGAAACACATGCACACTCATCTATGAGGAAACTTCAATAGCCACTGATAATGGAAAGGCTGTCTGAAACACATGCACACTCATCTATGAGGAAACTTCAATAGCCACTGATAATGGAAAGGCTGTCTGAAACACATGCACACTCATCTATGAGGAAACTTCAATAGCCACTGATAATGGAAAGGCTGTCTGAAACACATGCACACTCATCTATGAGGAAACTTCAATAGCCACTGATAATGGAAAGGCTGTCTGAAACACATGCACACTCATCTATGAGGAAACTTCAATAGCCACTGATAATGGAAAGGCTGTCTGAAACACATGCACACTCATCTATGAGGAAACTTCAATAGCCACTGATAATGGAAAGGCTGTCTGAAACACATGCACACTCATCTATGAGGAAACTTCAATAGCCACTGATAATGGAAAGGCTGTCTGAAACACATGCACACTCATCTATGAGGAAACTTCAATAGCCACTGATAATGGAAAGGCTGTCTGAAACACATGCACACTCATCTATGAGGAAACTTCAATAGCCACTGATAATGGAAAGGCTGTCTGAAACACATGCACACTCATCTATGAGGAAACTTCAATAGCCACTGATAATGGAAAGGCTGTCTGAAACACATGCACACTCATCTATGAGGAAACTTCAATAGCCACTGATAATGGAAAGGCTGTCTGAAACACATGCACACTCATCTATGAGGAAACTTCAATAGCCACTGATAATGGAAAGGCTGTCTGAAACACATGCACACTCATCTATGAGGAAACTTCAATAGCCACTGATAATGGAAAGGCTGTCTGAAACACATGCACACTCATCTATGAGGAAACTTCAATAGCCACTGATAATGGAAAGGCTGTCTGAAACACATGCACACTCATCTATGAGGAAACTTCAATAGCCACTGATAATGGAAAGGCTGTCTGAAACACATGCACACTCATCTATGAGGAAACTTCAATAGCCACTGATAATGGAAAGGCTGTCTGAAACACATGCACACTCATCTATGAGGAAACTTCAATAGCCACTGATAATGGAAAGGCTGTCTGAAACACATGCACACTCATCTATGAGGAAACTTCAATAGCCACTGATAATGGAAAGGCTGTCTGAAACACATGCACACTCATCTATGAGGAAACTTCAATAGCCACTGATAATGGAAAGGCTGTCTGAAACACATGCACACTCATCTATGAGGAAACTTCAATAGCCACTGATAATGGAAAGGCTGTCTGAAACACATGCACACTCATCTATGAGGAAACTTCAATAGCCACTGATAATGGAAAGGCTGTCTGAAACACATGCACACTCATCTATGAGGAAACTTCAATAGCCACTGATAATGGAAAGGCTGTCTGAAACACATGCACACTCATCTATGAGGAAACTTCAATAGCCACTGATAATGGAAAGGCTGTCTGAAACACATGCACACTCATCTATGAGGAAACTTCAATAGCCACTGATAATGGAAAGGCTGTCTGAAACACATGCACACTCATCTATGAGGAAACTTCAATAGCCACTGATAATGGAAAGGCTGTCTGAAACACATGCACACTCATCTATGAGGAAACTTCAATAGCCACTGATAATGGAAAGGCTGTCTGAAACACATGCACACTCATCTATGAGGAAACTTCAATAGCCACTGATAATGGAAAGGCTGTCTGAAACACATGCACACTCATCTATGAGGAAACTTCAATAGCCACTGATAATGGAAAGGCTGTCTGAAACACATGCACACTCATCTATGAGGAAACTTCAATAGCCACTGATAATGGAAAGGCTGTCTGAAACACATGCACACTCATCTATGAGGAAACTTCAATAGCCACTGATAATGGAAAGGCTGTCTGAAACACATGCACACTCATCTATGAGGAAACTTCAATAGCCACTGATAATGGAAAGGCTGTCTGAAACACATGCACACTCATCTATGAGGAAACTTCAATAGCCACTGATAATGGAAAGGCTGTCTGAAACACATGCACACTCATCTATGAGGAAACTTCAATAGCCACTGATAATGGAAAGGCTGTCTGAAACACATGCACACTCATCTATGAGGAAACTTCAATAGCCACTGATAATGGAAAGGCTGTCTGAAACACATGCACACTCATCTATGAGGAAACTTCAATAGCCACTGATAATGGAAAGGCTGTCTGAAACACATGCACACTCATCTATGAGGAAACTTCAATAGCCACTGATAATGGAAAGGCTGTCTGAAACACATGCACACTCATCTATGAGGAAACTTCAATAGCCACTGATAATGGAAAGGCTGTCTGAAACACATGCACACTCATCTATGAGGAAACTTCAATAGCCACTGATAATGGAAAGGCTGTCTGAAACACATGCACACTCATCTATGAGGAAACTTCAATAGCCACTGATAATGGAAAGGCTGTCTGAAACACATGCACACTCATCTATGAGGAAACTTCAATAGCCACTGATAATGGAAAGGCTGTCTGAAACACATGCACACTCATCTATGAGGAAACTTCAATAGCCACTGATAATGGAAAGGCTGTCTGAAACACATGCACACTCATCTATGAGGAAACTTCAATAGCCACTGATAATGGAAAGGCTGTCTGAAACACATGCACACTCATCTATGAGGAAACTTCAATAGCCACTGATAATGGAAAGGCTGTCTGAAACACATGCACACTCATCTATGAGGAAACTTCAATAGCCACTGATAATGGAAAGGCTGTCTGAAACACATGCACACTCATCTATGAGGAAACTTCAATAGCCACTGATAATGGAAAGGCTGTCTGAAACACATGCACACTCATCTATGAGGAAACTTCAATAGCCACTGATAATGGAAAGGCTGTCTGAAACACATGCACACTCATCTATGAGGAAACTTCAATAGCCACTGATAATGGAAAGGCTGTCTGAAACACATGCACACTCATCTATGAGGAAACTTCAATAGCCACTGATAATGGAAAGGCTGTCTGAAACACATGCACACTCATCTATGAGGAAACTTCAATAGCCACTGATAATGGAAAGGCTGTCTGAAACACATGCACACTCATCTATGAGGAAACTTCAATAGCCACTGATAATGGAAAGGCTGTCTGAAACACATGCACACTCATCTATGAGGAAACTTCAATAGCCACTGATAATGGAAAGGCTGTCTGAAACACATGCACACTCATCTATGAGGAAACTTCAATAGCCACTGATAATGGAAAGGCTGTCTGAAACACATGCACACTCATCTATGAGGAAACTTCAATAGCCACTGATAATGGAAAGGCTGTCTGAAACACATGCACACTCATCTATGAGGAAACTTCAATAGCCACTGATAATGGAAAGGCTGTCTGAAACACATGCACACTCATCTATGAGGAAACTTCAATAGCCACTGATAATGGAAAGGCTGTCTGAAACACATGCACACTCATCTATGAGGAAACTTCAATAGCCACTGATAATGGAAAGGCTGTCTGAAACACATGCACACTCATCTATGAGGAAACTTCAATAGCCACTGATAATGGAAAGGCTGTCTGAAACACATGCACACTCATCTATGAGGAAACTTCAATAGCCACTGATAATGGAAAGGCTGTCTGAAACACATGCACACTCATCTATGAGGAAACTTCAATAGCCACTGATAATGGAAAGGCTGTCTGAAACACATGCACACTCATCTATGAGGAAACTTCAATAGCCACTGATAATGGAAAGGCTGTCTGAAACACATGCACACTCATCTATGAGGAAACTTCAATAGCCACTGATAATGGAAAGGCTGTCTGAAACACATGCACACTCATCTATGAGGAAACTTCAATAGCCACTGATAATGGAAAGGCTGTCTGAAACACATGCACACTCATCTATGAGGAAACTTCAATAGCCACTGATAATGGAAAGGCTGTCTGAAACACATGCACACTCATCTATGAGGAAACTTCAATAGCCACTGATAATGGAAAGGCTGTCTGAAACACATGCACACTCATCTATGAGGAAACTTCAATAGCCACTGATAATGGAAAGGCTGTCTGAAACACATGCACACTCATCTATGAGGAAACTTCAATAGCCACTGATAATGGAAAGGCTGTCTGAAACACATGCACACTCATCTATGAGGAAACTTCAATAGCCACTGATAATGGAAAGGCTGTCTGAAACACATGCACACTCATCTATGAGGAAACTTCAATAGCCACTGATAATGGAAAGGCTGTCTGAAACACATGCACACTCATCTATGAGGAAACTTCAATAGCCACTGATAATGGAAAGGCTGTCTGAAACACATGCACACTCATCTATGAGGAAACTTCAATAGCCACTGATAATGGAAAGGCTGTCTGAAACACATGCACACTCATCTATGAGGAAACTTCAATAGCCACTGATAATGGAAAGGCTGTCTGAAACACATGCACACTCATCTATGAGGAAACTTCAATAGCCACTGATAATGGAAAGGCTGTCTGAAACACATGCACACTCATCTATGAGGAAACTTCAATAGCCACTGATAATGGAAAGGCTGTCTGAAACACATGCACACTCATCTATGAGGAAACTTCAATAGCCACTGATAATGGAAAGGCTGTCTGAAACACATGCACACTCATCTATGAGGAAACTTCAATAGCCACTGATAATGGAAAGGCTGTCTGAAACACATGCACACTCATCTATGAGGAAACTTCAATAGCCACTGATAATGGAAAGGCTGTCTGAAACACATGCACACTCATCTATGAGGAAACTTCAATAGCCACTGATAATGGAAAGGCTGTCTGAAACACATGCACACTCATCTATGAGGAAACTTCAATAGCCACTGATAATGGAAAGGCTGTCTGAAACACATGCACACTCATCTATGAGGAAACTTCAATAGCCACTGATAATGGAAAGGCTGTCTGAAACACATGCACACTCATCTATGAGGAAACTTCAATAGCCACTGATAATGGAAAGGCTGTCTGAAACACATGCACACTCATCTATGAGGAAACTTCAATAGCCACTGATAATGGAAAGGCTGTCTGAAACACATGCACACTCATCTATGAGGAAACTTCAATAGCCACTGATAATGGAAAGGCTGTCTGAAACACATGCACACTCATCTATGAGGAAACTTCAATAGCCACTGATAATGGAAAGGCTGTCTGAAACACATGCACACTCATCTATGAGGAAACTTCAATAGCCACTGATAATGGAAAGGCTGTCTGAAACACATGCACACTCATCTATGAGGAAACTTCAATAGCCACTGATAATGGAAAGGCTGTCTGAAACACATGCACACTCATCTATGAGGAAACTTCAATAGCCACTGATAATGGAAAGGCTGTCTGAAACACATGCACACTCATCTATGAGGAAACTTCAATAGCCACTGATAATGGAAAGGCTGTCTGAAACACATGCACACTCATCTATGAGGAAACTTCAATAGCCACTGATAATGGAAAGGCTGTCTGAAACACATGCACACTCATCTATGAGGAAACTTCAATAGTCACTGATAATGGAAAGGCTGTCTGAAACACATGCACACTCATCTATGAGGAAACTTCAACAGCCACTGATAATGGAAAGGCTGTCTGAAACACATGCACACTCATCTGAGGAAACTTCAATAGCCACTGATAATGGAAAGGCTGTCTGAAACACATGCACACTCATCTGAGGAAACTTCAATAGCCACTGATAATGGAAAGGCTGTCTGAAACACATGCACACTCATCTATGAGGAAACTTCAATAGCCACTGATAATGGAAAGGCTGTCTGAAACACATGCACACTCATCTATGAGGAAACTTCAATAGTCACGGATATTGGAAAGGCTGTCTGAAACACATGCACACTCATCTATGAGGAAACTTCAACAGCCACTGATAATGGAAAGGCTGTCTGAAACACATGCACACTCATCTAGGAGGAAACTTCAATAGCCACTGATAATGGAAAGGCTGTCTGAAACACATGCACACTCATCTATGAGGAAACTTCAATAGCCACTGATAATGGAAAGGCTGTCTGAAACACATGCACACTCATCTATGAGGAAACTTCAATAGTCATTGATAATGGAAAGGCTGTCTGAAACACATGCACACTCATCTATGAGGAAACTTCAATAGCCACTGATAATGGAAAGGCTGTCTGAAACACATGCACACTCATCTATGAGGAAACTTCAATAGCCACTGATAATGGAAAGGCTGTCTGAAACACATGCACACTCATCTATGAGGAAACTTCAATAGCCACTGATAATGGAAAGGCTGTCTGAAACACATGCACACTCATCTATGAGGAAACTTCAATAGCCACTGATATTGGAAAGGCTGTCTGAAACACATGCACACTCATCTATGAGGAAACTTCAATAGCCACCGATAATGGAAAGGCTGTCTGAAACACATGCACACTCATCTATGAGGAAACTTCAATAGCCACCGATAATGGAAAGGCTGTCTGAAACACATGCACACTCATCTATGAGGAAACTTCAATAGCCACTGATATTGGAAAGGCTGTCTGAAACACATGCACACTCATCTAGGAGGAAACTTCAATAGCCACCAATAATGGAAAGGCTGTCTGAAACACATGCACACTCATCTATGAGGAAACTTCAATAGCCACTGATAACGGAAAGGCTGTCTGAAACACATGCACACTCATCTATGAGGAAACTTCAATAGCCACTGATAATGGAAAGGCTGTCTGAAACACATGCACACTCATCTATGAGGAAACTTCAATAGTCACTGATAATGGAAAGGCTGTCTGAAACACATGCACACTCATCTATGAGGAAACTTCAACAGCCACTGATAATGGAAAGGCTGTCTGAAACACATGCACACTCATCTGAGGAAACTTCAATAGCCACTGATAATGGAAAGGTTGTCTGAAACACATGCACACTCATCTATGAGGAAACTTCAATAGCCACTGATAATGGAAAGGCTGTCTGAAACACATGCACACTCATCTATGAGGAAACTTCAATAGTCATGGATATTGGAAAGGCTGTCTGAAACACATGTACACTCATCTATGAGGAAAAGTACAGTTTTGTACCTACCATAAATGTAGATGTTCGAGGATCCACATTGCTGCAGTCCTAACTATTGGGTAGTCCGCTGTCCAGTCGGCCCGAATACCAAAGTATATGGCTGACGTCGGTCAGGGCGCATTAGACTGACGTCAGTACGTCAGGGTACTAATGCGCATGACCGACGTCATATCCTCAGTCTTTTTTTGCCCCAGATGTCAGAAGACCCTAAAAAGACAAGGCCCAATATACCTGCACCAAAAATATGTACAATATATACAAAATTATCAGCATATAACCCCCCCCACACAACCCCCTAAACACAGAGGGAAGGAGGGAGGTAATTGGACTGCAGCAATGTGGATCCTCGAACATCTACATTTATGGTAGGTACAAAACTGTACTATGTTCTTCATTCCACATTGCTGCAGTCCTAACTATTGGGTAGAATCCCAAAGCAGAGGTAAGGGAGGCTGGCAAATCATAAAGAAGCAGGAGCTGACAACATGCCTTGCAAAATAGCTGTGGCAAAACCAGCCCTAGACTTAGAGTAGAGAGGAAGGTGATAATGCTTAGAGAAAGTATGCACTGAACTCCAAGTAGCTGCCTCCAAAATATCCTTAGTTGCCAACCCCTTAGAAATGCTGTTGAAGTGGCAGTAGCCCTAGTGGAATGAGGCCTAATCCCAGCTGGAATCTCCTTGCCATGATGGGAATAACAAAATGCAATGCAAAACCCAATCCACCTAGAAATAGTTTGTTTTGACACAGGCTTGCCCTGCGAACTCAAAGCAAAAGAAACAAACAACTGCTGAGACTGCCTAAAATCCTTAGTCCTGCTTAAATAATAACGCAATTGCCTGTGTACATCTAAAGTGTGCAAAATTTTTCCCCTTTATTTTGGGGGTTTGCATAAAAAGTAAGCAAATGAATAGTTTGGTTTAAAGCCACACTAGAAACCACCTTAGGCATAAAGGAAGGATTAGTACGTAATGATACCCTATCCTTATGGAAAATCAAAAAAGGCTCTACTGCCATAAGGGCCTGCAACTCAGACACCCTTCTTGCAGAAGTAATAGCCAACAGAAAAGCAGTCTTCCATGACAAGTATTTCAATTCAGCAGTAGCCGCAGGCTCAAAAGGTTGTAGAGTAAGTTTTCCAACACAAAATTGAGATCCCAAGCAGGAGTAGGAGCTCTACGTGGGGTCTTATATTCTTTGCCCTCTAAGAAACTGCTTGAACAAAGGATGCGAAAACAATGGTGGGTCACAATCATAGTGAGCTGAAATTGCTGCAGCATGAATCTTAATGGAAGAGGACAAACCTTTGTCCAATAACTCAGTAAGATATTGAAGAGCCACACTCAAATTAGGCTCAGAAATCTCCAAATTCTTTGCTGTACTCCAAAATAAAAATCTCTTCCATTTTCTGTACACTTTCCTTGTACTAGGTCTTCTAGCTTCCATAATCACATTTAAAACTTGTTGAGGAAGTTGAGACCTGCTGTGTTTCAACACAGAATATGCCAGGCTGTTAGATGAAGAGAGTGAAGCTTGACATTGAGCAGATGACCGTCCTTCTGAGATAACAGATGTGGAATCAAAGGTAAAGGCCATGGAGGCTTCCTTACCAGACTCCTTAGTAGTGGGTACCAGTGTTGCCGAGGCCAATCTGGAGCTATTAAAATCATCCTTGGCTTGTCTTGTCTGACCTTTAAGAGCACCTTTGGAAGAAGAGGCAGAGGTGGAAAGGCATACACATGAAGATTTTTCCAACTGAAAGAAAGAGCATCCACTTTCCAAGCTGTGTGATGAAACCCCTTTGTGCAAAACTTTGGCAGCTGGTGGTTTAGTGGAGAAGCGAACAGATCTATGTCTGGAGTTCCCCATGACACTGTCAATGTCTGAAATACATGAAGATCCAGTTTCCACTCGTGGGGATCCATGATTTGTCTGCTTAACACATCTGCTAAGGAGTTCTGTGCTCCGGCAGAAACCTTGCCTGAAGAGTTAGTTGCAAGCTGAGCAGTCTCCCATAAAATCATTGCTTGCCTGCATAGAGGATAAGAATGTGTTCCCCTTGTTTGTTGATGTACCACATGACAGTTGTGTTGTCTGTTAGAATCAACACCTGCCCTGGAAGAAGTAACTCCTTGAAAGCCATTAATGCAAACTGGACTGCTAACATCTCCTTCATGTTGATATGTAGATGCTGTAGTCTGGCAGGCCACTTGTCTTGTATCCACTTTCCATTTAGATGAGCTCCCCAAGCAATGTCCGAGGCATCTGTCGTTAAAATCTGACTCGCCTCTGGCCGGGTCACAGAGAGTCCCTTGTTTAGGTGACATTCCTGAGCCCACCACAAAAATTCTTTTTGAAGGCAAGGTATTATTTGAATGACAGTGTCCAAATCCTGGCAGTGCTGTGTCCATACATTTTGAGATACCATTGCAGCTTCCTCATATGCAGTTTGGCATTGGGAAGCACCAGAATACAAGATGCCATGAACCCTAATGCTTGAAGGACTGTCCTTGCAGTCAGCACGGACTGATGAGATAGTTGATGGAAGTAAAGGGATAGACTCTTTTGTTTGTCCGGGGTAAAAAGGCCATCTGGGCTGCTGTATTCAGTCTCACACCCAGAAAGCACATGTCTTGAGAGGGTACTAGACTGGACTTTATTTCGTTCACAGAATACCCTAGGCATCTTAGCACTGCTATAACATATTCCAGATGCTGTAGAAGGTCTTCCTTTTCTTGAGCCAGAATCAGGCAGTCGTCCAAGTAAGGATAGATTTGAATTCCTTGTAGCCTGAAGTAAGCTATCACTGGAGCCAGAACCTTTGTGAATACTCTGGGCAGTAGATAAGCCAAAGGGCAATGCAGAGAACTGATAATGAGAATTTCCAGCTCGAAAACGCAGATACTTCCTGCAACTTAGTCTTATAGGCACATGAAGGTAAGCTTCCTTGAGATCTAAAGTTACCATCCAGTGATCTTTGCCCAGCAGAGGTAAAAGCTGTTGTAACGTCAACATCTTGAACTTGGGAATGTCCAGATAAGTGTTGAGGATAGATAAATCCAAAATTGGTCTCCACGTGTTCCCCTTCTTTGGTACTAGGAACAGGCGAGAATAAAATCCTAGGCCCCTTTCTGATACAGGGACTGGCTGAATGGCCCCTATTTGGAGTAACAGAGAAATTTGCTTGTGAGCCTCTTTCCTTTGTGGAGGAGGAACGTCTGGCATGCCTTTGAAAGGGGCAATGTATGGAAATAAAACCTGTAACCGTGGTGAATGATATCCAACACCCATCTGTCTTGAGTAATTAAATCCCAATTTTCTTTGAAAAGAGACAGTCTTCCTCCCAAAGGAGCTGCCAGACGAGAATCTACTGGCAGCTGAAAAGGCAGGTCATTGGGTCTGTTTACGAAAGGACTGACCCCTGCCCTCACCAGAAGTCTGAGCAGGTGAACTTCCTGTTCTAGGCCTAAAAGAACCTTGAGCTCTGCCCCTACCACGTCTAGACCTACCCCTAGACTGGGAATCATAAGCAGGATATGTCCATCCCTTAGTAGGCCAATTTCTACTAAACTTGGTGGCTGCACCTGCAAAAATCTTTAACAGTTTGCATAGACTTAGCTTTGTCCTCCATTTTCTTTAAAACTGCTTCCACAGGCGAACCAAACAACACATCAGACTGTAAAGGAGCATCCAAAATCCTTGTCTTAACATGCTCAGCTAAATTCTGATCCCTCAACCAGGCATGCCTGAAGAACAGAACTAGTGGCAGCCACCCTCGAGGAGGCCTGTACAGCATCAAAACCACATTGCAAAGAATGCTTACCCACTTGTTCAGACACATGAACTAAATCCAGCAACTCTTTACACTCAATACCTTCCAAAGCATCCACCTTAGATTTCAATTGTGAAAGGAGATAATTTTGATATTTTAGCATGTGAAACTGACAATTCAATGCCCTCATGGCTAAAGTGGAAGAAGTATACACTTTCTTTCCCCATCTATCCAAAGCCCTTGCCTCTTTATCAGTGGGAACCGGGTTTTTAACAGCAGAGGCCTTAACACCTTTAGGTCCCTGAGAAACAGTTTCCGGGTCTGCCCTAGGACTCTTAAAAAGATACTTATGAGCTTCAGGCACCCTATAGTACCTATCAGGTTTAACAGGAGCAGGAGGCAAAGAATCAGGGTTCAGGGAAGCCTCTGCAAAAACATCTTCCACCACATTCAACACAGGAGGTATAGCTAAGGGCCTATGCTGGGGTAAAAACAAGAATTCCCTAAGCCTTTTCCTGGAATCAGAGTAATCTTGGCCTTCCCATTTAAAGTGCTCCCTCATGGAATGCAGAGTCTCTGAAAATGAGAAATCCTCAGGAGGAGAAGCTGTAGGAGTGGAATCATCCACATCAGAATCAGAATAAGGAGGATACTCCTGCAAGTCTTCCGCAGAAGACTCAGAAGCCTCTGAACACTGTTCAAAACTCTCAAACTCAGGTTCCACCCTAGGCCTCTTATCAGGAGGGGGCATAGAACCTATAATCATAGTAATCAAATCCTCTGCCATTTTAAGCATATGTTTCTTAGGCACAGAACCTGAAGTGCTAGGAGAAGCCCCCACTGAAGCTAAACTTGGCCTACCTCTCAAAGAAGTTTTGGAAACAGAATAAAAGGCTCTAACTACCTTGGGAAGAGAGGGAAGAACAGTTACCTGAGAAGCCCCCTCAGCCTGGCCTACCTCCTGAGAAGGCACATCCTGTAACAGTAAAGTCTCTGCCTGAGACTCCAAAGAAACTCCTGGCAAAACCTCTGGCTCCACTGAGCCTTCTAAAGAACCGACGTCCGGGACTGCCGGTTCATCAACCCTAGGCTTCGCTGTTTTGTCCTTGCGCTTTTTGGACGAAGCGGGCGTCGGAGCATCCGACGGCATTTTATAATTGCAACGCTTCCCAAACACCAACCTGGCACAGTCTAACCTTCTCTTAATAGTGCGTTTGTTAAATCTAGCACAAGAGCGGCATCCAACAACGTCGTGCTCAGGCCCTAAACAAGGTATACACAAGGTATGGTAATCCCTATGAGGTATCTGTTTCCCACAAGAAATACAGTTATTCACTTTTACTGACATCCGGTTAAATACTGAGGCAAGAAAAAACCAAAATGTTCTAACGGGTACTTAGCCAACTTTGATTCGGTCTGAAACTCCGACTTCAGAAAATTTCAGAACGCCAACCTGCACTCGCAAAACTGCTTCTGCATCGGACCATGCGGCAAAAAAGACTGAGGATATGACGTCGGTCATGCGCATTAGTACCCTGACGTACTGACGTCAGTCTAATGCGCCCTGACCGACGTCAGCCATATACTTTGGTATTCGGGCCGACTGGACAGCGGACTACCCAATAGTTAGGACTGCAGCAATGTGGAATGAAGAACATCTTCAACAGCCACTGATAATGGAAAGGCTGTCTGAAACACATGCACACTCATCTGAGGAAACTTCAATAGTCACTGATAATGGAAAGGCTGTCTGAAACACATGCACACTCATCTGAGGAAACTTCAATAGTCACTGATAATGGAAAGGCTGTCTGAAACACATGCACACTCATCTATGAGGAAACTTCAATAGTCACTGATAATGGAAAGGCTGTCTGAAACACAAGCACACTCATCTATGAGGAAACTTCAATAGCCACTGATAATGGAAAGGCTGTCTGAAACACATGCACACTCATCTATGAGGAAACTTCAATAGCCACTGATAATGGAAAGGCTGTCTGAAACACATGCACACTCATCTATGAGGAAACTTCAATAGCCACTGATAATGGAAAGGCTGTCTGAAACACATGCACACTCATCTATGAGGAAACTTCAATAGCCACTGATAATGGAAAGGCCGTCTGAAACACATACACACTCATCTATGAGGAAACTTCAATAGCCACTGATAATGGAAAGGCTGTCTGAAACACATGCACACTCATCTGAGGAAACTTCAATAGTCACTGATAATGGAAAGGCTGTCTGAAACACATGCACACTCATCTATGAGGAAACTTCAATAGTCACTGATAATGGAAAGGCTGTCTGAAACACATGCACACTCATCTATGAGGAAACTTCAATAGTCACTGATAATGGAAAGGCTGTCTGAAACACATGCACACTCATCTATGAGGAAACTTCAATAGTCACTGATAATGGAAAGGCTGTCTGAAACACATGCACACTCATCTATGAGGAAACTTCAATAGCCACTGATAATGGAAAGGCTGTCTGAAACACATGCACACTCATCTATGAGGAAACTTCAATAGTCACTGATAATGGAAAGGCTGTCTGAAACACATGCACACTCATCTATGAGGAAACTTCAATAGTCACTGATAATGGAAAGGCTGTCTGAAACACATGCACACTCATCTATGAGGAAACTTCAATAGCCACTGATAATGGAAAGGCTGTCTGAAACACATGCACACTCATCTATGAGGAAACTTCAATAGCCACTGATAATGGAAAGGCTGTCTGAAACACATGCACACTCATCTATGAGGAAACTTCAATAGCCACTGATAATGGAAAGGCTGTCTGAAACACATGCACACTCATCTATGAGGAAACTTCAATAGCCACTGATAATGGAAAGGCTGTCTGAAACACATGCACACTCATCTATGAGGAAACTTCAATAGCCACTGATAATGGAAAGGCTGTCTGAAACACATGCACACTCATCTATGAGGAAACTTCAATAGCCACTGATAATGGAAAGGCTGTCTGAAACACATGCACACTCATCTATGAGGAAACTTCAATAGCCACTGATAATGGAAAGGCTGTCTGAAACACATGCACACTCATCTATGAGGAAACTTCAATAGCCACTGATAATGGAAAGGCTGTCTGAAACACATGCACACTCATCTATGAGGAAACTTCAATAGCCACTGATAATGGAAAGACTGTCTGAAACACATGCACACTCATCTATGAGGAAACTTCAACAGCCACTGATAATGGAAAGGCTGTCTGAAACACATGCACACTCATCTATGAGGAAACTTCAACAGCCACTGATAATGCAAAGGCTGTCTGAAACACATGCACACTCATCTATGAGGAAACTTCAACAGCCACTGATAATGGAAAGGCTGTCTGAAACACATGCACACTCATCTATGAGGAAACTTCAATAGTCACTGATAATGGAAAGGCCGTCTGAAACACATGCACACTCATCTATGAGGAAACTTCGATAGCCACTGATAATGGAAAGGCTGTCTGAAACAAATGCACACTCATCTATGAGGAAACTTCAATAGCCACTGATAATGGAAAAGCTGTCTGAAACACATGCACACTCATCTATGAGGAAACTTCAATAGCCACTGATAATGGAAAAGCTGTCTGAAACACATGCACACTCATCTATGAGGAAACTTCAATAGCCACTGATAATGGAAGGCTGTCTGAAACACATGCACACTCATCTATGAGGAAACTTCAATAGCCACTGATAATGGAAAGGCTGTCTGAAACACATGCACACTCATCTATGAGGAAACTTCAATAGCCACTGATAATGGAAAGGCTGTCTGAAACACATGCACACTCATCTATGAGGAAACTTCAATAGCCACTGATAATGGAAAGGCTGTCTGAAACACATGCACACTCATCTATGAGGAAACTTCAATAGCCACTGATAATGGAAAGGCTGTCTGAAACACATGCACACTCATGTATGAGGAAACTTCAATAGCCACTGATAATGGAAAGGCTGTCTGAAACACATGCACACTCATCTATGAGGAAACTTCAATAGCCACTGATATTGGAAAGGCTGTCTGAAACACATGCACACTCATCTATGAGGAAACTTCAATAGCCACTGATAATGGAAAGGCTGTCTGAAACACATGCACACTCATCTATGAGGAAACTTCAATAGCCACTGATAATGGAAAGGTTTTCTGAAACACATGCACACTCATCTATGAGGAAACTTCAATCGCCACTGATAATGGAAAGGCTGGAGGAGCCTATTCAGTGATCAATTGAAAAGAGCCAAGAATTGTATGTTATATGTGACAATAGGAACCCTCTTTGACAGGTCTAAGTCTAGGAAGAACTCCAAATAGTTTAAGAGTAAGGAACATTCCATCCTTGTGGAAGGTCAAATATTAATTCCTGCAGTTAGATACCTAAAGGTCTAATATTACCAAAAGCAAAAGTGACAGCCATCAGAAAAATAAACTACTAATCACGAATGCCAATACCGGTTTTGCAAGCCTGTCATTTATGAAATTTAAGTCTCAAACAAGCTAGGAATACTTCAAATGAGGACAGAGATGGAGAATACTGTTTACTCCTTGGAACAGATGGTTCTGGGTCACAGTTCTAAACAGCTAACACATGTCCATTAACACAGAATAACTGGGACTTGCATCATAAAGGCAACTGAGATAAGTCAGCAGCATCAGTATGCGGAATGTGTGGGGACACACAAGTGGTATCTTCAACTACATGGGTAACCTCTTCTACTAAGCTCAGGATGTCCTATCATCCTATCAGGCAGAACTTTTAGTTATGTACTTACCATAACTTCGGATGTATGGGATCCATCTCGCCTACATTCATGACAGATGGGTTCGGCTCCGATTCGGCAACTAATACACTAGCACGAAGTCTCTCATTGGCTGGGCTACTCCCTATCCCAGGATGCACTACACCTGCTTCCCCAGATCTTGTTTGTTCGCTTTCATACATCCATGCAAACACAGAAAAACTAGTAGTCACAATAATCAACTAAAGTTCTTCAAGAAAGAACGCCAAGAAAAGAGGGACTACAGCTCCTCTAAATCCAAATGGAAGGGGGAAGGAGGGTGGGTACTTATGAATGCAGGTGAGATGGATCCCATACATCCGAAGTTATGGTAAGTACATAACTAAAAGATGTAATGGGATCCTATCTCGCCTACATTCATGACAGATGGGACAGCGTCCCTAGCACCTACATCCCGGGTGGCTCATTGGAAAACACTCCTGAGAACTGTGGAACCAAAGGAAGCTCTGCCTCGAGAAACCACATCCAATTTGTAATGAGAAATGAAAGTGTGTGGAGAAGTCCAGGTTGCTGCAGCACAAATATCATCTATTAATAACTTGGAGTGAAAAGCTACGGAAGTAGCCATTGCCCTGGTAGAATGAGCCTTGACTGGAAAGGGGAGGTCTTTGTTAGCTTGTGAATAAATAAAAATGATACAATCTTTAATCCATTTAGATATGGAGGTTTTTGTTACTGGTTGACCCAATTTGTTCGCTGCAAAGGAAACGAACAATTGATTAGATTTCCGCGTTTGAGCGGTTCTATTCAAATAAAAACGCAGTTGTCTATGTACGTCCAATTGATGCAAAGTATATTCTGCGTTATTAGAGAATTCTGGGAAAAAGACAGGGAGTTCTATAGTTTGTTGCATACAGAAAGAGGAGGCCACTTTTGGTATAAATGCAGGGTTTAATTTCAATGAAACTCTATGCTTGTGAAAAATCAAATAGGGAGGATCAGAACAAAGAGCTTGAAGTTCTGAAACTCGCCTGGCAGACGTTATGGCTTCTAAAAAGGCCGTTTTCCAAGACAGAAATTTTAGATCACAGGTAGCAGCTGGTTCGAAAGGACGGGCAGTTAGGGCAGCAAGAACCATATTCAAATCCCACGGGGGGACAGGATGAGATAAAGGAGGCCTCAGGAGCCAAGCCCCTTTAAGGAAAGCCTTACAAAGTTTGTGAGACATCAATGAAGGTTCAAATGAAGCATGAAAATTAGAAATGGCCGCTAGCTGAACCTTAATGGTAGAAACTGAAGAGCCCGACTGAAAAAGGGAGGCCAGAAAATTCAAAACCTCCGATACTGGTGCAGTGAGAGGATCTATACCCCATTCTTGAGCCCAGAAAGCAAACCTTTTCCATTTACTGGAATAAAGTTTGATGGTGGAAGGTTTATGAGAAGAAGACAGTATGTGGACCACGTCCGGGGAAAGAGCATTGTCTCGGACTAAGGATGGAAGTGGAGTAACCATGCTGCCAACTTCAGGGACCTGAGAGACGGGTGAAGCCGTCCTGACTGATGAGTCAACAGGTCTGGCACCGGATCCAGAAACCATGGACCTTCTATCGCATGCCTCTGTAGGAAAGGAAACCAAACTTGACGAGGCCAATGCGGGGCAATCAAAATCATCTCGCTCT
This sequence comes from Protopterus annectens, assembly GCF_019279795.1. Classification (NCBI taxonomy): domain Eukaryota; kingdom Metazoa; phylum Chordata; order Ceratodontiformes; family Protopteridae; genus Protopterus; species Protopterus annectens. The sequence goes on from NC_056750.1 coordinate 34,782,635, forward strand.
CCATGTAAATGGCCTTCTGTAGCACCCTCGGTAAGAGGGGGAACGGAGGGAAGGCGTAGAGAAGACCGGGGGGCCAAATGTGAGTCAGAGCGTCCCTGGGAGTCTGTCCCTGAGAAGGGAACAGTGTGAAGAACTCTCTGCATTTCGCATTGTGAGGGCTGGCAAACAGGTCACAGCAAGGATGACCCCATCTGTCGAAGACTTTCGCAGCTATACCCTGGTTGAGGGACCATTCGTGGGGTAAAAGAATGGTCCTGCTTAATCTGTCATAATCACACTGGACTTCCCGGTATGCGTTGCCATCAGAAAGCGGTTGGTAGCTACCGCCCAGTGCCAAAGTCTCATGGCTTCTCTGCATAGTGGGTAAGACCTGGTTCCACCTTGCTTGTTTATGTACCATACCACCGACATGTTGTCGGATAGGATAGCAATCGGGCCCTGTGGGAGAGCGTGATGGAGAGCTTGGAGTACCAATAGTACCGCTCTCATCTCCAGGACATTGATATGCAAATCGTTTCCTGGATCTGCCATGTGCCTTGGACCGACCTGTCCAGGTAATGACCCCCCCCACCCTACCTGGGAGGCGTCCGTAGTCACAGTGGCAACGGGGCGTTGTGGTATAAAGGGTTGCCCCTGGTTGGTTGAGATTTGATTGGAGAAGCCACCACTGCAGACCACGGCGGCAACTTTCCGTGATTATGATTAAGTGGTTCAAGGGAAGTTCCTGATAAGACCATTGAACCGACAGTAGCCATTGTAAAATTCGCATATGAAGCCTGGCCAAGGGAACCAAAAGTATGGTCGCCATCGAGCCCAACAGTTGTAGGATCCGATGGGCGGGGCTCTTTGTAGGGGAGACAGGATTTGACTTGACCTTGTAACACCTGAATTCTTGCTGCGGTAAAAGGCGCATTCTTTTGTGTCTAAGTCTGCGCCTATGAAAGTAATACGCTGAGATGGCTGTAGTACAGATTTTGCAAATTGAGCGTGATCCCCAAGAAACGGCCCAAGGTGAGCGTGGCTCTGGCGCTTGGAGTAGTAGATGCTCGGAGGTGGCAGTAAGGAGCCAGTCGTCTAGATAAGGAAACACCTGGAATCCCAGACTTCTCAGGTGAGCAGTTACCACTGCCAGACACTTGGTGAACACCCTGGGGCTGTGGTGAGACCAAAGGGCAGTGCTCGAATTGAAAATGACTGACTCCAGGCGGGCGTAAATGTCTCCTGGACTCTTGAGCTATGGGAATGTGATAGTAAGCGTCCTGGAGATCTATGGAGCACATCCATGCATCTTTTTCCAGCAAAGGAAGAATAGATTGAAGAGTGACCATTCGGAATTTGGACTTCTTGGCGAAGCGATTCAATGAACTGAGGTCCAAAATGGGCCTGAAGTCCCCTGTCTTTTTTGGTACCAAAAATAATTTTGAGTAAGTTCCTAATCCGATCTGGTCGATGGGGACAGGCTAGATGGCTCTTTTTTCTAGCAGCTTTGAAACCTCTAATGCTGCTTGATCCCGCTGACTGGGTGGTATGTCCGGGATTTCCCTTAAAGCAAGGGGGGGTTTGTTGAAGGGGATGATATAACCTCCGGTAATAATGCGAAGCACCCACTGATTGCTTGTTATGGATTCCCAAGCTTGTGGGTGCGCCGCAAAGCGACCCCCGACTGGCTCCGAAGTTGCACAGTCGAGCAACAACTCAGGAACGCTGGTTGTATGAAGAACCACAAAAGGAATCGCGGTCTCCAGAGTTACAGGGGCCTCTGCCACCTCTGGGGCGGCGTCTTCCAAAATCCCCCCCCCCCTGCCTCTGGAGGGGGAATCACTGGGTGGAGTAGGGAAAGACTTCTGAGATTTTTTAAACCACATTTTCCCTCCTCTCCCAGCCTTGGGGTAAGGCCTAGAAGGAGCGGAAAATCGGGCTAACGGCAGTCAAAGTCTTGCCCTCCTGCTCGCACCTAGTTAGTGTGTCCTTCATCTTGGGTCCAAACAAAGATGACCCATCAAAGGGGGCGTCGGCGAAGGAAGACTTGAAAGCCTCCGTGAACGAACACAAGCGTAACCAGGCTTGTCTCCTGAGGGCAACGCCTGTTCCTGCTGCTCTACTCGCCCCTTCGGCCGCATATGAGATGAGCCTCATGGACGAGTTAACAATAGAAAAGAGGGTAGTCATCTGTGCGCCAACAGTCGGGGCCAGCGCCTCAGGTAGATTACCGACAAGAGAGTCATTTAGCTCTTTGAGAAGATCCCTTTGGAGCCTCGTAAAATGACATAAGTAGTTCAGCGACCGTAAGGTAAAGGCCGCTGAGGACAGATGCTTCTTCCGTACCTATCCATACTCCTAGAATCCTTATTAGGAGGATGAATAGACGTCGAAGCCTCTGCCACGTCCTGCTGTGTGGCAGAAGCCACCACCAAGGCATCTACAGGCACACCCTTTGTGAGAAACTCCATCTGGGGGGGGGCTGACAAAAATTTATTGGGCCTCGCAGGCACCGGTTCCACAGAATCAGGGTGTTCCCACACCCTTCGAGAAACCAAATCAAGGAGTTCATCGAAGGGCGGAGACACCCAGGAGGCGGAAGGCTGGGCCCCAAAGGCCTTGAGGAAGACTGACTCCTCAGCTGAAGGGGTTTTGGCTTGCCAGTCACCTCTCTGTCTCAGAATCTCCAAGATATCTGAGAAGGAGATATCATCCGAAGATGATTTGGGGGACCCTTCTGCGTCATCGAGGTCAGTATCCGATGTAATAGACTCATCTTGGGAGTCTACGTGTTTCCTCTTACACAATTTCTTCCGTGGGGGTTCGTCCGAAGCAGTTTCGGACGGACCACCTGGAAGAAGGGAACCCCCGATGGGGGTATCCTCAGGCCCTGGGGCCCCACTGCCGGGGGGCTGCAACACAACAGAGGCACCAGTCTCCAAATCTAGGGACGGTGAGGTAGAATCTTGTTGAACCGGCAAAGGCATGGCCAGCGTGCTCCTCATGGCCTCAAAGGCCGGACCTCCAGAATCCAAGGAGGTCACTGGTCTAGAGGCCACGATGGTACTGGGAATTCCAGCAGCCGATGCTCCGAGAGGAAGACTAGGCACCGAAGCACCCAATCCCAAAGTATTCCCCTCAGGCCCGGCTGAAGAGGTCGCAGTACCAAACCCTGAACCGGAGGACAGGGTAGGAAGCACAGTCAGAGTCGACAGGCTTGTAAGGGGTCTCTGCTCCGACCGTATGGCTCCACATTGCTCCACCACCACCGGCTCCAACGGCTCCGAAGAGGTTGGAGGAGGAATCAAATGTGTTGGAGGGGGGATCGGCTCTGAAGCAAACTGTGCCGGAGCCGAGACCATTTTAGTAAACACTGGAGATTGGAATAGCCTCTGTAAAACCCTATCCAGGTCCGAATCTGACAGTCTCGAGGATTTAGAGGAGGTAGACACTCGAGAAGACTTTCCTCTCGGCTCCGAGAGAGAAGGGACCGGCTCGAACGGCTCCAATACTATCAGCGCCGACTCCACCACAGCATGGACCACCATCGGCACGAAGGAGCCTTCTTCGGAGCCGAGGGGGAAGAGTCTGAGCTGCACACTTCCACCGGCTCCGAAGCCATTGGAACCGATGGAGGTGATTCACCTCTCGATACTCCAACTTGCGGCTCCGAAGGCAATGGAGCAGTAGGAGGTATCGAGGCAGACCCTGACCCTCGGCCCCGAAGTCAGTGGAGCCGAGGAAGAAGAGGTCAATTTTGTCTTTTAGAAGTCGGCTCCGGCCGGACTTGTCGGTGCCGACGATCTTTTCTTTGGAAGCAACAGGAGGATTTAAGGCTTCCTCAAAGAAGGTTTGATAAGCCCTTTCAATATCAACTTATTCTTGCGTTCTTGAAGAACTCTAGCAGAGAAAGCATGACATACGCTACAAGTCTCTTGCAGATGTTTGACCCCAAACAATAGACACAGACTGAATGGCTGTCTGTGATGGACATTTTATAACTGCACCGAGTGCATTTTTTAAAACCTGACTTTTGTTCCTTAGACATAGTACAGGCCCTTCAAAAAGTATGACTTTACCACAATGAGTAAGCACTATAACAGAATTGCGCCAACTGAAAAGCGCGAGACACACTGGCACGAGTACTTAGGAAAAAAAGTTTACCTCACAAACAAACAGACAAAACAAGTCCAACAGCCCAAAGCCCTCTAATTTAAACGGGCTTGGCCCGAAAAACAATTAACCACAAAAAAGTAATTAAGGCTAAATAGCACACAAGGGTAGGGCAAAGGCCCTCTAACTTAAACGGGCCTTGCCCGACTGAAAAAATAAAGTACCAGAAGACACTCAAGCACTCAAAAGTAACAAATAGTAAGGAATAATAAGGAATAGCTGTTAAAACAGCTGTTTGGTTAATATATGACAAAAACCCCAAGGTCAAAGACCAATAAAGGTAAAAAGAACCACTTAGCTCCAGCCAAGTCGAGACCACGTCCAGCTTGTAAAGCGGCAAATGAGATCTGGGGAAGCAGGTGTAGTGCATCCTGGGATAGGGAGTAGCCCAGCCAATGAGAGACTTCGTGCTAGTGTATTAGTTGCCGAGTCGGAGCCGATGGATCGGCTCTGAACCCATCTGTCATGAATGTAGGCGAGATAGGATCCCATTACATCTACTGACTTCACTCACTTCTGACTCCCAGAACAAGTTTGGTGAGATTACGGTATCTAAACCAAAAGCAGTGTCCTGAGGCATGGAGATTGTTATATTAATATATTTTTTTTTTGGCTGCTACTGGGAGGATGTTACATGCTGACAGGGACATGAATACTTGTACCTCCTCCATTTTCAGCCAAATGGCAACAGTGATTAACTTTGCTCTTTCCTCTTTACAGGTTTGTGATGATCCATGGAATCAGACAGACTGATGAAAATGAATGTAGGGATCTTCCTTGCCTAAAGGAGGAGAAGGCATCTGTCACAAACATCTCCTTAACCTGCTTCACCAAACAGAAGAAGGGAACAAATGCAAACAAACAGGTTGTTGTCCACAGTGTCCTACTTCTTGAAGAGTCTGAGCAGACACGACTCCTGAATCCTCAGCACAGGACAGGACTGCAGGAGCAACCAGAGAGTCTCCTAACATGTTCACATTGACAAGGATGTGAATGACCAAGGGACTGACTTCTACCTATGATCCACTGACAAATGCATTACCTTTCTGCATAGGATGTATGATTATGTACTTATACAGATACCACACAAAAGATTAAGTGCTAAGTCAGATCAACAAAGGCCACAGATTCAGTCTGTCTTCCAGCACCTTCACAGCAAGTTGGATTTCTCTCAGCTTCATCTAGCTTATGTGGAGGCATTTCTCCATGGAGATAATTTTCTCTGAATCAAGGAAGGGTTGAAGTGGGCTCCCACCCTCTCATTGAAACTTTTACCATGAGGATCAACAACAGGTTCAGACACTGGAAGAGAAGACCCACCATGAGAAAGGTGGGCCTTGTCCAGGATTTCACAGCACGATGATAGAGTCTGAGATAAAAGTATATTTGAGAATTTTTGCTGACCGTGTGGTTACTGGCATCTCAAAGACAAGTCAACATAGGCATTCTCAGGATTGTAAAACGCTCAATGAACACTGCACCCAGCATTAAGTCCAATAGAAACAGGATGGTCCAGACATGGAATTTCAACTATGTCTCCACCAATGCTGTCAGAAAAATGACCTCCTGGAACCATCTCCAGAGGTAGAAGCGAGTAACACTGGGATCCAGATCCACACTGTTGAAGTCAATCTTCTGAGATAGGATTAGACAAGACTAATCACAGTCTATAGAGATCTTACCCCAAGGACTGCAAACACTGAAACACCAAATGAATGTGGTTAGGTAGGTGATTCCATTAAGTTATTTCTCTTGTAAGACCTCTGTTACAAATGGCTAGCAGCACAGGAAATACTTTTAAGTACAGAATAGAGTCCAAACTAACACTGGGCATTCACCCAAAGTGAAACAAAGGAACCTTTTGTGTAGACCCAAACACTTGTGTGCCAAAGAAGTGTTCCTAATGACCAGTGAAACCATCCAGGCCCCCTCCCGGCGCAGGTGGAGCATGACTCGAACAGTCATCATCAGGAACTTAAAATACTGGATATTCTCAATGACATTGTTGAAATGCAGGACAGGAAAGTCTTCTTTCACCAACAAAATCAACGAGAAGTGAGAACAGAACCCTTGACCTTGCTCTGAAAGATGGACACTGCTATAGGACAACTGAGGAATACATTCTAAGCCTATCCCGAGTGCTCTGCAAAGACTACTTGGTCTCCAAACAGAATCTTTCTGGATGCAAACCTAAGAATACCTAATAACGGGACTCTCTAGAACCACATTAAAATCCCAATAGTGTTTCATGGCAGCAAAAAGAAGCTTAAAGATTCCCCAAGACAGTACTAGACAGCAGTTAGGACTGGGACTACTGACAAATTTGGCCAGCATAGCTGGGGTGAGGGTAGAGGGCAAGTCTGTTTGATACTTAAATGTTCTTCTTCAGTCTGTGACAGGGTCTTTTCATTCTAGGGGTTGATCTGGTTTGGAAGGCACAAAAGGGAGGAGCAAGTGATAGTTATAAAAGCTCCTGGCAGCACTGAACATCTGCTTCCTCTTCTGAAAATCACTGAGCAGACCCTTGTAGGCCTTGCCAAAAAAGCATCTCCCTTGGAAGGTGGGACTCAGAATGGCCTGCCTGAGCTTTTACCTGATGGAACAACTCATCCACATCAACAGAACAGGTGCAAGTCTGTGTCTGCTGTACTGACTGCCGTCAGATATGCAGTGAGCAACATGTTACCACATACCTCTCAACTACTTTGCATTTGGAGAAGTGTTCCACCGCTGTTTTCTAAATCAGTGTCCCCTCTGCTGCTCCACTTCAGCTGAGCCAATGAATGGGAAGAAAGCAGAGCTGGCACACATTGAAGAACCAATGAGACAGAAATGTGGGGCTTCTATGGTCAGACCATTAGTGGATAAGGTCTCTCACACTACACTGGGTGGCCTTTTTAAAACAAAAAGAATACCAAACTGTGGTTGCGCCGAAGAGAAGATTATCCTGTAATGTGAATCTAGTATTTGTAGAGAATGTCGGTGTAGGGCAGAGGGCATAGCTCTGCCAGACAACAGTATCAGCTATCTTCAGTTTTGCAGAATATCCCGTGATTTTTAGCTAATATTTTCACTCTGACCCGATTCCCTTGTACAGTTTCTGGTAAATCAATGAGGATTACAACCAATGAATAATGACATTAGTTATGGGTTTTATACTATTTACTGTTCAGAAAATGCGTCATGATACAGCACGTAATGTTGTATTAAGTATTTTTTTTTTTAAGTTAATTAGAGTAGTATTTAAAAGTTATTGCATTTTTAAGCCTTTACCCCTTATTACTTTTGGCTTTGTGTAGAATTCGTGAACCAAGAATTTGGGCTGTATTTTATTCTGCTCCTCTAATCTGGTTTTCTGGCAAATTGTTGTGGGTTGCCATAAATAAATAACGAGAGATCTATTCTGCCAACTTTCTAGGTATGTAATCGCAATTCCTGACTATGTCTTTGTGATTCTTGAGCTCTTAAAGTTGGGCAGGTTGAATTATCTGGTTATGACAGCAGCAATCTTGAATATATTTCTAGGCCTTTACATACTCATGTATTTATTTGATCTCAAGCAGTCATCTAAGATGTATGCAATCATACAAGTGGCTGTAATTGCTGTCGGTGTGTTTGTGCTAATGGCGTAGCTCCACATGATCTGTGATCCAGATTTTGCCTCATATTTTTGGTTTAGTCTTCAAAATATCTGTGCTTTCCTTGCAAACTGTTGCTGACTGCAGCCACCAGATAATGACACACATTATACTGGAAACTTCCTAAGTGTATAAGGCCAATATTTAAAATCTGTCCCTGACTGTTCTTTGCTCCTGATTCTTGAGATAAGTATTTGAAACGGCATGGAGATTGCAGTGGTTCTGACAGCACCAATTTGAAATGTACTTCTAGCCCATTCTGGACAGCTACATGCCAAAGGGGGGCATTATATTTAATGACTGACCTAACGAGGGTTGAGTAAAGGGGGACAATAACATCCCTAGATCTAAACACAATTCCTTTTGCTTATAAGCCAAAAATGTGCACCAATCCTGAGCACTTTCTGAAAATTAAGTAAAAAAATTATACAAGACAAAAATATTTTGTGAACAAAACCTATTAAAAAGGTATAAACAGCAGATATCATATCATGGAGCACTTTTTTGGCTTATGCCCCCCTTAACTGGGAAAACTACTCATGTACCAAAACACTTGCCCAACGTTTCCTGGAATTCATTAATTCCAGCGCCCTGGACCAGCTCGTTCTTACCCCCCACTACAGGTAGCAACATCCTTGACGTGGTCATTACTAACATGGGCGACTGTTGCTCTATACCAGTAGTCAACTCCTCCCTGGCTAGATTCAACCACAAACTAATCACCTTGGAACCCCCTCCCAGCAAAGGTAACCACCATGAAAAACTTCTCCAAAGCTAACTTTGGGCTCCTAAAAACAGAATTGGCTAACTTCACGGCACCCATGAAAATGGAGAATAGTTGCATGACCACTGAATCATACACCAGTGCACAGTATGGACACTTACACAAATGCATGGATCTTGCCATACCCAATAGAACCAAGACCTCTCCTCTAAAAAAAGGAAGCCAATCTGGTGGTCCCCTGCCATAAACAAACTCTACAATAGAAGGAGGAAACTGATGTGGAATAAGGTGAAGTCCCAAGACTGGAAAAACTCCCTTATCAGCCTCAACAAAAAGTTGAGATCCCTCATCAAATCCTCTAAAGCTAGCTATGGAAACAGAATTACAGCAGATAGTAAAGACAACCACAAGGCCTTCTATAGTTATGTAAAGAATCTCCATGGCAATACCCAGATTTGCTCTGAGCTATTGTACAATGGTACCTCCTATAGTGAGCCAACAGATATTGCCAATATACTGGCCAACAGATTTAGTGCCAACTTTACTCCCCCCCCCCCCCCCCAGGAGGACCAATCCCAATACCAGCAGATTGCCAGGCACCCAGTATTACTGCTGCACAGGTTAAAACAGCACTGTCCAAAGTCAAGAATACAGCTTCTATGGGACCTGACAATATCCCTGTCTGTGTTCTACATGAACTACAAAGTGAACTAGCACCTCACCTGTGTGCCCTGTTCAATCACAGCATCACCTCAGGCTTTGTCCCTACTGAATGGCGCACTGCTACAGTCATCCCTCTCCACAAAGGAGGAGTGACTACAGACCTCGGGAACTATTTCCCCATTAGCCTGACAAGTCTGACCTGCAAAGCTATGGAATGCATCATCATGGACCTAATAAACAAGAATATAAGGAATCTCCAAACTCTGGATCCCACACAGTTTGGTTTTGTGAACGGTAGATCATGCCTGGACAACTTTGAGTCAGTCACCAGAGCTGTGAATGAAGACAAGGTGGTTCATACAGCCTACCTTGATCTGGCCAAGGCCTTTAATACCAGTCCCCACTCAGGAATCATAGAAAAACTCACTAAGCTAGGCATCAACCCCTATATCACTAGGTGGGTTGCAAACTGGCTCACAGGTAGAACCCACAGTATGAAAGTAGATGACTCCAAGTCAGACTGCTGACCAGTCATGAGTGGAGTCCCACAGGGTTCGGTCCTGGGTCCTCTCCTGTTTGGTATCCACTTCTCTGAAGTCCAGGCCAACACGAAGGAACTCTGGCTGACAATGTTCACAGATGATTGCAAGTTGGGAGCTATTATTAACTCCCCAAGTGATGTTGACATGCTACAGAAAGGCCTCACTGAGAACAATGACTGGTGTCAGAACCATGGTCTTATGCTCAATGGCAAAGAATGTGTTGTCATCCCCTTTGGGAAAAACCCGGTTCCCATGAATTACCAAAATTGATTGTAGTCCACTGAACACAGAAGGCGTTATAAGAGATCTGGGAACACAGGTTGACAGCAACCTCTCTTTTGACCACCACATTGCCACTGTGGTCAGAAAGTCCTTCTATGTGGCACACCTCATTACTAAGGGTTTTGCATCCAGGAAGAAAGAGGTCATTGTCTCCCTCTACTCTTCCCTCATTAGGCCAATCATCGAGTACAATGCCCCATTTGGCATGTACCTCACTAGACACCTGTAACAACTGGGGAGGCCGCAAAAGTACCTCACAAAGAGGATCCTAGGCCTTAAACATTTGTCCTATATGGACAGACACAAAAAACTCCAACTATTCTCTGCCTCATATTGCCTACTTAGAGGTGATCTCTGCTTGACTTACAAAGCTATGTCTGAACCAGCTCTGTTAGAAATGCTACATCTGAAGAAATCCCAATCCTGCCGCACCACACGCTCCAGAGACCTCAACCTCATTGCAATCAACAGAATGTGCTGGAGGGACAGGTTCATAACCCAGAGACTGCCCATGCTATGGAACAGACTTCCCATACACTTTAAGCAGAGCACCTCGCTGGCCCTCATCAAGAGAGATCTTGATGAGTGGATGGGAAATAGAAAATTCACTCCAGGGATCACTCCAGTGGCTTTACTCGACAGAGGCACTGTGAACTAAGGTCGGGTGGCACAATGTCAGGATAATACTATGGGGTAGGCTTGTAAAGACTCCAGGGCCATTAGCCTAGTACACACCTATGAACACGTCTTTTTAATAACAGTGCATTCACAGTCTTTATATCGATACTATAATATATTATAATGCACACAAGTCCAGAATATATTTTTTCTGAAATTCTCAAACAAGTTGTCATAAGTTAGAAACTATGTAACAGACTTTTAGTGTTACAAATTCCTTTTTTAGCAAGGCAAGAGCTTTCACATGACAGGTACAAATTCTTCTCTGAATACTTACGTATTGAGATATTTGAAGAAATATAAAAATATATGTTTAAGTCTATAGTTAGCAGTATAAAAAGCACTGAATATCTCTAAAAATGTGTAACTTACAATACAATGATCATATTCAGAGTTTGCAAACTATTTGGTTTTGGAAATATCAGATACATACAAAAATAATGCACATTTTCATAACTTCTAGCAAAATATCAATATATTCAGTATAATGTAGTATAAGTGGATATTGCTAATATATGTTTTCTGTTTATCACCACGACATTTCACACAATGCCTCTCAACAACATGCATCCTTCTGTTTGAAAACATGAATCAAAATTTGAACAAGTGACACAAAGTGGTTAACAGTTTTACTGCAGGACATTCTAAATTAACAATCTTGGTGTCATTTTGATACATACACCACATTATTTCTAACACGGTATAATATTAACTAACAAGTCACTTAGGGAAACTAGCCTTAAAAATGACTGGATTGAGTTATGGGTGTTAACTGGAATACAAAAAGGTAGGCTTGAATGAGTTTTTAAATGTATGTTTAGTCTATAGTTTGCAGTATAAATAGCACTGAATAGCTCCAAAGATGTGTAACCTGTAATGCAATTTGCAAGCTTAATCTGTAAGTTTTATTTTAATTGTGTAAAATACAAGTCTGTGATTTTGCAGAAGATCCTGATTTTACATAGTTTTGCTCTGTCCCTTGTAGAATGCTAGAAAGTCACTGAGGAGTACAGTTAGTTAATAATGCCTGGCATTACAGTTTCTTACATTTTAATGTTTAGACAATGCATGCTGATGCCTGCTGCAGTTAAAATACGTTGTGGTATGTACTCTGTCTGACACACACACACACACACACACACACACACACACACACACACACACACACACACACACACACACCTGTGTACATCTAAATAATGCAACAATCAATCACCCTTGTTTTCTGGATTAGGGAAGAAAACAGGGAAATAAATAGCCTGGTTTAAGAAAATCTCAGACACCACTCTTGGTAAGCAGTAGGAGTTAGTTCTAAAGGCAATTCTGCCCCAATGGAAAATTAGGAAAGGTTCTTTGCACATCAGGGCTTGTATGTTGGAGAAGTGCCTGGCTGAAGTAAACATAAGCAGCAGGGGTGTTTTCCATGGAAGAGGTGCTGAGGCAGCTGTCTCAAAGGGCAGCAGAGTTTTAAATCTTTCGAGTATGTAATTAAAATAATGAGGGGGGGTGTAGGTTCATGCCTGGGTTGCCAGACATGCAAGATCATTTTAGGAAGTGCCTTCACCTAGGGGGTGAACATATTTTAAAGGCAGACAGATATAGCTGAAGTGTGTACCTTTAGGGTGAATAAGATGGTTCATTTTGTGTAGGAGGGAGAGAAGTATTCTAGTACCTGTTCCAATGTAGCCTGTGTGCAGGAAGAATACTATTAATCTTACATCAGACAGAAAACCTTTTCCATTCGGCTGCAAATAAATTTCTTGCTATTTGGTTTTCTAGCTTCTTTCAGAATAGAAAAGACATTCTGCAAAAAGGTTTTCAGTTCTTGACCCCATTTTTTGGATTAGGAGGTCCACAAAGAAGGGGAGTGTCATGATTCTCCTTTGGCTGAACCTTTGCAGCAGGAAGCATCAGTGTTGCCTGCAGCAGTAAGGAGCCATCAGAATCAGTTCAGGTCTGTCTGTCCTTCCTCACCTTATGTAATACCCTCTGGATAAGACATAGATAAAGGCACAGAGAAAAAGGTCTGTCCAGTTGAAAGAGATGTCTGCTCTCCATGCTCGTCTCTGGAGTGTCTTTGAAGAGAACTTGCTGATTTGCCTATTTTCTGCGGAAACAAACTTTTAATTCTGCCCATCCCACTTGCGTGAGAGGCCTAGGGAAACTTCCCATTTCAACATCCACTCATTGGGGGCTAGGAATGATCTGCTCTGACTGTCTACCAGCAGGCTTGCTTGACCTGGTATGACAGACTATGACAGTCAGCCCTAATCTTTGAGCCACAAACCACAGCTCCACTGCTAGTCTGCATTGGTGGTAGGAGGGAGTTCCTCCCAGTTTGTTTATATACATCATCACTGTCATTTTTGTCTAACAATTTTTTTTATTGGTCCGGGAAGCAATATTTCTTAGAATGATCTTAAAGCCAAAATGACTGCCATCATCGCTTTTATACTGATGTGTTGTGCTGCTGGATGTCTGTCCTAAGTCCCTTGGACACTGAACGGACTCAGGTATGCTCCCCAGATCAGGTCTGAGCTGTCTATGTTTAAGGTTTGAGAAGTCTCAGGCTTGGAAAGGGGCTCCTGGGTTGGTCTTGACACTCTCCTACCGCCCCCCCAGAATTTCTCTTTTTCAGGCAAGCTGGAAGAGGGATCGTTGTTTCTAGGTACTGCTTATGTTAGTGATTTCCACAGTTATAAGGAGTTTTGTAGGTGATGTTGCCTAAATCAGGTAACTGTTCAAATATGGGTAAACATGGACCCCTCTTGTTCTGCAAAAGACAATGACTGTTTTCAGACATTTGTTAAAATCATTGGCTGCACTACATAAACCAAATGGTAAGGTACAACACTGGTAGTCTAACCCTACTGGAAATGCCTGAATTTCCTATGTTTCTATAAAAACAGAAACATGAAATTAGGCATCCTTTACAATCAGGGTCACCATTCAGGCCCTGGAAAAATAAGGGACAAAAGTTTTTGAAGGGTCAACATTCTGGATTTTGGTACTATCGGAAAGTTGTTGAGTCTTGAGGGGTCCAGAATGGGCATCCGGATTCCTTCTTTCCTGGACAGTGGGAACAGGCATGAGTAGAAAAGTATGCCTGCCTCTCCAGCAGAGACAGGTTCGAGTAGCCTTGATGTAACAGGTCTTGTAAGAGAGGAGGGGTCTACTCTCTTTGTAGCTATGGGGGAATGGGAATGCCTAGAAAAGGGGATATTTTCCAAACTGAAAAAAATAACCATTTTTTATAATCGGTATTACCCATCTGCCTTCTGTGATTTGTTCCCAATGACTGGGGAAGGAGGTGAGCCATCTTCATAGAAGGGAAGGTGGGAGGAGACAGGAGATGCTGCACATAGTCACAGCTGCTACCTGGGAGGGGCTGGCTCCTTAGACCCCCGCAGGTCTGGTAAGGTGCTTGACTTGCTACTTCCTTTGATGCTTAGACCTTTCTGGGAGGGGCTAGCTCCTTAGACCCCCGCAGGTCTGGTAAGGTGCTTGACTTGCTACTTCCTTTGATTCTTGGGCCTTCCTGGGAGGGGCTGGCTCCTTAGACCCCCGCAGGTCTGGTAAGGTGCTTGATTTGCTACTTCCTTTGATTCTTGGGCCTTCCTGGGAGGGGCTGGCTCCTCAGACCCCCGCAGGTCTGGTAAGGTGCTTGATTTGCTACTTCCTTTGATGCTTGGGCCTTCCTGGGAGGAGCTGGCTCCTTAGACCCCTGCAGGTCTGGTAAGGTGCTTGGTTTGCTACTTCCTTTGATGCTTGGGCCTTCCTGGGAGGGGCTGGCTCCTTAGACCCCTGCAGGTCTGGTAAGGTGCTTGATTTGCTACTTCCTTTGATGCCTGGGCCTTCCTGGGAGGGGCTGGCTCCTTAGACCCCCGCAGGTCTGCTAAGGTGCTTGATTTGATACTTCCTTTGATTCGTGGGCCTTCCTGGGAGGGGCTGGCTCCTTAGACCCCCACAGGTCTGGTAAGGTGCTTGATTTGCTACTTCCTTTGATTCTTGGGCCTTCCTGGGAGGGGCTGGCTCCTTAGACCCCTGCAGGTCTGGTAAGGTGCTTGATTTGCTACTTCCTTTGATGCTTGGGCCTTCCTGTGAGGGGCTGGTTGCTTAGGTAAAAAGGATCAGGACTTACTGGGACAATTCCTGTTGTATCTCGGAGCAGAGAAATCTGTTTCCCCTTTTTGTCCAGTCTCTTATATAAGTTCTTCAATGGGGTCCAGAGAGATAATCCTTATCCAATGCTGTGTCTAGAAATTCTGTTTAACATGATCCAACAGAGGCTGAGTCCTCAGCCAGGCATGCCCTGTTGTCACAGAACCCATGGCAGTCTCCCTGCATGATGCATCTAAGGCATCACAGCTACACTGGAAATAGTGTTAGGACACTGGAGGCATATGTTGCTAAGGCAGAAGAGTTAGGCAAGCCTATCTGCCTCTTAGGTTTTGCCGGTAGATGACCAGACCTCAGGTGAGCAGGGGCCAGACCTTGATACGGTTCCCAAGTAGCTCCTCCCTACCAACAAAGGGATCCTGCCCTCACAATTCATCACCAGCACTCTAGAGTAGGGTTACCACCTGTCCCACTTTGAGAGGGACAGTCCCTCTTTGGGCAGTTGTGCCCTGACAAAAAATATTAAAAAGGGCAAATGTCCTGAGATTGTAGGACATAATTATAGGTTCATAGATTCATAGGTAGGTACTAGGCTATCGGCCCTGGGGCCTATACAAGCCCAGCCAAAAAGGTACCCTGGCTTTTGCCACCCAAGAAAATTATTTTCCTTTGCCACTATCGAGCAGAGCCACAGAGGTGATCCCCGGGGTGAATTTCCTATTTCCCATCCAATCATCAAGATTTTTCTTGAAGAGTGCTAATGAGGAGCTTTGTTTGATATAGATAGGTAGTTTATTCCAGAGTATGGGAAGTCTCTGGGACAGGAATCTATCCCTCTGGTATGTTCTGTTTAATGTGGTGACAAGGTTTAGGTCCCTAGAGCGTGTAGCTCGGAGGGATTGGGATTTCTTTAAGTGGAGCATGTCCAAAAGTTCTGGGTTTGACATAGCTTTGTATGTTAGGCAGAGATCATCTCTGAGTAGGCGATATGTGACGGAGTAAAGCTGGAGTGTTTTGAGACGGTCTGCGTAGGGCATCTGTTTAAGGCCTATAATTTTCTTTGTGAGGTATTTCTGCGGCCTTTCCAGTTGTTGTAGATGTCTTGTGAGGTACATACCAAAGGGGGCATTGTACTCTATAATGGGTCTAATGAGTGATGATGATGATGAGGGATGAGAAACCTTTTGTGATGAGGTGTGCCACATAAATGTGATTATCAAAGGAGAGACTACTGTCCACCTGTGTCCCAAGGTCTCTTATCACACTTTTAGTGTTAAGTATACTACCGCCTATGTTGTAGTTCATGGGTACAGAGTTTTTACCAAAGGGGATGACAATGCACTTTTTGGCATTGAGCTTGAGGCCATGGCTTTGACACCAGGCATCTGTCTCAGTGAGGCGCTTTTGTAGGATGTCCACATAGTTAGGAGTTTTGATTATGGCTCCTAGTTTGTTTTTTATGTAATAGTTGCATAAAATAGTTATTTCTGTATCTAAAATACATAAATGTTACAAGAAACATAATAAGCAACTAAACTGCTACAAGAATAAGCTTTTACTTAGGAAAAAAGTTAAGTTCTATCCTTTGTACTGACCGTGGGTATGTGTCAGCCTGTAAAATCTGATGTGTGTCCCAAAAATATCCCACTTTGGCCATTTGAAAAGGTGACAACCCTACTCTAGAGTCAGAAGCTGAGGTCCACTTACAATCTTCATACCCAACTGATTTCAATACGTTGGCTATATGTGAGGACTGGGCTAAAGTCATGTGGGCCTCTAGAGGGGTTGTGTCAGAGAACTTAGACCTAACAGCATCAGGCAGGGGACTGCAAAGGTGCCTCATTAGCACTGCCAATTTTAAACATGGAGGGAGCCTGT
Source organism: Protopterus annectens (assembly GCF_019279795.1). Lineage (NCBI taxonomy): Eukaryota > Metazoa > Chordata > Ceratodontiformes > Protopteridae > Protopterus > Protopterus annectens. The sequence goes on from NC_056750.1 coordinate 34,799,311, forward strand.
CATGTAAATGTCTTCGCCCTCCTACATGTACCTCTCCATTGGATGTTTATCTTTGTACTTTTTGGGAATTGTGGCCTGAGAACTGGCAGATGATATCACATGCAAAGGCCTAGCCCCACCTGACTCTAGATGCTGCAGGAGGGGTTGGGCCCGATAATTAATGGCATTAATGTTGAACCTATAGCACAAAAGTCAGCAAGATTGCACAGTGGTAAGCTCTCCGAAATCTACACTGGACTGGAGGGACCACAAAGTAGTCCGTACTAGAAAGCCTGATCAGGATTTCAATCCACTCAGTGAGATATCTGCATCAGGCATCACACTTCTTGGGATCTGAAGCAGCCCTACATTTTACTTACTTTATTTAAAATTTGTTTTTCAGGGTATTACACTGATCACAACTGACCATTTGCAGGTATTGCCCGAGTGAAATAATTCACACAGTAAAGTAGAACAAAAATGCAGTAAGCTGTACATGTCAAAAACAGAAAAGAAATTTCTCAGAAGTCAAGGGTCTCTGACTGACCAAGTATGCAGATGACTGCAAACTAGGAGCAGTCACAGAATCCCGCAAGACACTAATGTCTTCCACAAAGGCTTTACACAAGACAAATGGCTGGTGCCAAAGCAACAGTTTAAAAGTCAATGCAAGAAATGCATAATAGTACCACGTGGGAAGTCAGCAACCCCAGAAAACTATCTCCTTGATCCCCAAGAACAGACCCAGTAGTCACTGATTTGGGGATGTATGCAGACAGTAACCTGGATTTTCACCAACATGTGTGTAAGGTAGTAAGCAAATCATTCTATGTTGCTCAACTTATAAGCAAGTGTATGAAATCTAGATCTGAGGAAGTCACTGTTCCACTGTATTTGGCCCTCATTAGACCCATCACTGAGTGCAATTTCCCCTTCGGTATGTACCTTTCCAGGCACATGCAACAACTGGAACATCCACAGAGATTCCTCAGAAAAAGAATATAGGATGTTAACAACATGCCCTATGTGGATCTTCTGGAAGCCCTATCCCTATACTCTGCCTCCTACAGATGGCTGAAGGGTGACTTATGTCTGACATACAAGGTATCAATATAACCTGTTCTAACGGATCCTTTGCATGTCTGCAAAATGAATAGCATTAGAAATAAAACACCTGATCTAGATATTTAAATCTTGTTTGCAACATAATTAGCACATGTTGGAGAGACAGGTATGTGTCTCAGAAAATACTCCTTCACTGGGAACAGGCTTCACATCTACGTGAAGCAGAGTTCTTCCCAAACCCTGCTCAAGTATAACTTCGACCACTTGAGTGGGAATCCGAAATTCACTTTTGGTATGGCACCTGCATCTCTAATGGACAGAAGCAGCCTGTAAATGCCTGACCACCCATGCCATACATAGACAGGCTTAAAATAACCTCCATGGCACCAAAACTTGTTGTATACATTTGGGTGTATGACTGGGCTTATAAAGGCCACAGTGGCTGTTAGCTTAGCGTACACCTATGAACTAATATGCAACAAAAACTGCACAGCAGCTCTTAACAGATGCAGAAGCAGTTATGAGAGAAATGTACATTTTACATGCTTATATTTCTGGATTATATTATGATGAAAATGCTGTGGGGCAATGAGAGCCATGGGGGGTTAAGATTTGAGACAGTAAGGCTAGAGGTTGAGAGGCCCTGACATGGTCTGCTGTGCAGCAAGTACTTTTGATTTGAAGATTTGGGGAAGGGGAGTTGCAGTAACTTTAGGTGCTGGGGGGGGGGGGTTCCATAGATCAGGAGCAAGGATGGAGAACGAGGGGTTAATGTTGTATAGCCTGCTTTCTGGGGGTTGGAGTGGGGGGCTGTTTGACTGAAGTGTTTAAGGTTGCTTGTGTGTGTGTGTGTGTGTGTGTGTGTGAGCTTGGTATAAAGTTTGACAGTTAGCAGTGGGGATAAGGCTGACTAAGTCTGAAGATAAGACAGCTTAGAAACAAATCTACTCTGGGCAGCATTGGCAGTCATTTTGTTTTTCTTTTGAGTATGTGGGTGCTTCCAGGATATTATATAGATATATATATATATAGATATATATATATATAGGTTTACCTTTACATGTGCACAATGCACATGAATGAAATACAAAAGTCTGAAAGGACATTTTCAAGTTTTCGGAAAGCCGAAAACAGAATGCATCGAATGTGCAATGAGCGAATGCACAGTAATGTTCGTTCATTGCAGATTCGGCATTTTTGGTGCGAGGTGCACTATAGTGGGGATCGGGAAGTGGACCTTTTCCCCACTGTAGTGCGACCTTGGAGTTAGAATAATAAAGTGGGGGGGGGTGTTGGGGTGCAGGGGGGCACAGCCTCTCTGCATTACACTTTGTCTTTGAATTGAAGTTCGAAAGTCAGCGAATCTGGTTTTCAATTTGCTGATTTTTGAACTTCAGTGCAAATCGGAAATGATGATTTTCAGAATTCCGGTTCGCACAAAGGGCCATTCGGTAGGTTGATTTTCAACCTTTCAAAGGTACACCTATGTGTGTGTGTGTGTGTGTGTGTGTGTGTGTGTATATATATATATATATATATATATATATATATATATATATGGTTCCCCTTCAGAAGACTGAAATATCACGATCCTGAAATTCATAAGACTGAAGACCAAAATCCTGAAAACACAAAGAATACAAATAATGATAGTATGCCAGTACAATGACACACAGAAACACTTACAAAACAAAGCATAGCAGTTGTCACCAAGTATAAGAAGGGGGCAAGCCCCCCTGCACCCCCCCACACCCCCTTGCTACTTAAATATAGCAACTCCGAGATTGCACGTAGTGTAGTGAATCTCAGAGTTGATATATTTAAGTGACTGCACTGATATATTTTGGGACTTGTATCTTCTTTTTACAGTGCTGTTCTAAGAGATAGATATATATATATATTATATATATATATATATATATATATATATATACATACACACACACACACATAATTTATAGGTTTACTATCAAAAGGGCAATCGGACTTTGTTCGCTTTACATTAGTCCGAATGCCCAATTTGATAGTATTGGAAGAACGAAAAAAAAAAAATGTTGAAATGTACAACAGCAAATGCACTACTGCATTCACTACTGAGCATTTCAACATTTTAATGCAGATCGCACTATAGTGGGGATCAGGAAACGTACCCTTTCCCTCACTGTAGTGCGATCTCGGAGATAGTATATATACTGTAAGTAGCAGGGGGGTGTGCAAAAACTTTCTTTACTGTGTTTTGCAGGACAATGCACCTTGTGGAACTGTGCAGAATGTTTGGAAAATGTCAAATTTGACATTCTCCACTTCCGTGTCAGGCATGTTTTTCAGTCATTCGTTTGTATTTGCTTCTTGAGTTTGGGAATATGATAACTCGTACAAGGGTGTGAGTGCACAACTGATAATAAACCATATATATATATATATATATATATATATATATATATATATATATATATACATATATTAAGTACATATTCATATATACAGTGAATATATGTATATGTATGTATATACATATATACAGTGGATATAAAAAGTGCACACACCACTGTTAAAATGCCAGGTTTTTGTGATATAAAAAAATGAGACCACAATAAATCATTCCAAAACTTTCCCCACCTTTAATGTGACCTGTACAATTCAATTCAAAAACAAACAAATCTGTTGGGGGAAAAATATAAAAAATAAAACAAAAAATGTACAATAAGCTGGTTGTATAAGTGTGCACACCCTTAAATTAATACTTTGTTGAAGCACCTTTTGATTTAATTACAGCATTCAGTCTTCTTGGGTACACACCTACCATCAATTAGAGAGATTCTGATTAATCTCAAATAAAGTTCAGCTGGCCTAGTAGGATTTTCTTGACATTTACTCAGTTGCCTGCTACAGCAAAAGCCATGGCAGAGGGCTTACAAAGCTCATTGTTGAAAGGTATCAGTCAGAAGAAAGGTACAACAAAAATTTCCACAGCATTGGATATACCATGGAACACAGTGAAGACCGTCATCAAAAAGTGAAGAAAATATGGGACAACAGTGATGTTGCAAAGAACTGGACGCCCCTCCAAAATTGATGAAAAGACAAGATGAAAACTGGTTAGGGAGGCTGCCAAGAGACCTACAGCAACACTGAAGGAGCTGCAAGAATTACTGGCAAGTACTGGTTGTGTACTATATGTGACAACAATCTTGTGAATTCTCCATATGTCTGGACTATACGGTAGGGTTGCAAGATGGAAGCCTTTTCTTGCACAGAAAAACATCTAGTCCCAGCTAAAATGTGCAAAACAATACATCATGTCTCCCAAAATCATGTGGGAAAATGTGTTACGGTCTGATGAGACCAAGGTTGAACTTTTTGACCACAATTTCAGTGTTACGGTCTGATGAGACCAAGGTTGAACTTTTTGACCACAATTTCAAACGGTATGTTTAGCGCAAAAAACACTTCGCATCACCAAAAGAACACCATGCCCACAGTGATGCATGGTGGTGGCAGTATCATGCTTTGGGGTTGGTTTTCTTCAGCTGGAACTGGGGCTTTAGTCAAGGTGGAGGAAGTTATGAACAGTTCCAAATACCAGTCACCTTTGGCCCAAAACCTTCAGGCATCTGCTAGAAAGATGAAGATGAAGAGGAATTTTGCCTTTCAAAACAACAATGACCCCAAGCATACATTCAAATCAACAAAAGAATGGCTTCACCAGAAGAAAATTAACGTTTTGCAATGGCCCAGACCTAAATCCAATAGAAAATCTATGAGGTGACCTGGAGAGGGCTGTGCACAAGAGATGCCCTAACAATCTGACAGATTTGGAGCGCATTTGCAAGGAACAGTGGGCAAATATTGCCAAGTCAAGATGTGCCATGCTGACAGACTTCTACCCAAAAAGACTGAATGCTGTAATTAAATCAAAAGGTGCTTCAACAAAATATTAGTTTAAGGGTGTGCACACTTACACAACCAGCTTATTGTAGTTTTTTTTTTTATATTTTTTTCTCCTAACAGATTTGTTTGTTTTTCAATTGAATTGTATAGGTTATTAGTCACATTAAAGGTGGGAAAAGTTTTGAAATGATTTATTGTCGTCTCATTTTTTTTATATCACAAAAACCTGGCATTTTAACAGGGGTGTGTACAATTTTTATATTCACTGTGTGTGTGTGTGTGTGTGTGTGTGTGTGTGTGTGTGTGTGTGTGTGTGTGTGTGTGTGTGTGTGTGTGTGTGTATGTATGTATGTATATATATATATATATATATATATATATATATATATATATATATATATATATACATACACACACACACACCCACAAAACATATGCGCGCACACAAACAAACGCACATATATATATAGATATATATATATATATATATATATATGTAGAGAGAGAGAGAGAAAGCTGTTGACATTACTTCTCCAACAGAAGGGTTAAGACTAGAAGTGGCCCTTTAGACGAGCGGGTTGTAAACACCGAAATAGACATTGACGCAACATTCATGACAATGCTGTGAATGAGACTGACTTATGCTTGAAAGATCAGTCTAACAATTTGGTTATCAGTGTATCTACGGTGAATTTAACTGATATGGAAAGCAAAGTGCTTAATCAAGGTCTTGGATACATTCCCTCTTTCTATCTTTCTGAATTTTCTACTGTAACAGAAGTTAAGGAATTTTGTCATATTCTTAATTTAAAATATTATTACAGTCAAAGAAAATGTCAGTCAGATGGCACATTTTTCTTTCAAATTCAAGAAATTCACTTTTCAGGCACCTTACCACCCTACCATCAGAAAGTTGGAATAACAAGTAATTTTTGAACATCATGTAAGTAATAGACCTATTTTTAAGAATTATGGCTTCAATTTTAAAGAAGAAGAAAAAAAATGCTTTGGATAATTTAACTAATAATGAACATACTGTAATTGTGCATGCAGATAAAGGTTGGGCAGTGGTATTATGGGATTCTGGGGACTACAATCAGAACATTTCCAAACAATTAGGAAATAAAACTTCTTATTGTAAGTTACCTTTGAAAAATGGGGGGATGATTCCTGATGAAGTATTTTATCATTTAACAGTAGATGATCCTAAATTTCAATATTTGTATCTTCTACCAAAGATTCATAAATCCATAACAAATCCACCAGGTATACCTATAGTGTCAGGACATGGCTCTCTTATGGAGGCATCATCAGTTTATTTAGAGGAAAAATTGAAACCCTTGCTTCATTAGTGAGAACTTGCATTAGAGACAACATCAAATTTTTAAAGCTGATGGATGACATTCATTTGATTAATAGTTCAAACTTATGCGCACTAGATGTGCAGTCACTACATACCAGTACACCACATGAAGGTATATTAACAGTCAGATACTAGATGACACTTTCAAACATATATACTGACTCGCAAGTAGGTTTTTTTTTTTTTGTTAAAAATGCTTGGTATAGTTCTAGAATACAATGATTTTAGGTGCCAAAATGATTTTCTTTTTCCTTCAGATTAAGGGTAGAGCACCTATTTATGCTGATCTTTTCATGGGTTATGTAGAAGATGTTTTGATATATGGTGAAAACAACATTTATAAAAATATCTTAACATGTGGCGCCATTACCTGGATGACTGATGGTGCATATGGACTCGCTCTTCAGATTTATGGTGTGAGTTTGTGGCATATTTGAATAATACTAATTTTAGTTTTATTTTTTTCAGGCAAAATAGACTTTAATATTGGTTTTCTTGATGCGAATGCAACTAAAATGACTGATGGAACTATAACGACCAACCTATATAGAAAACCTTTTACCAGAAATTGCTTGCTGGAGGCTAACAGTTGCCACCTTAGCCACGTTATTAACATTCCTAAGTCTCAATTTATAAGGTTGAGGAAAATATGCAGTTCGATGTATGAACATGAGAAGGAAGCTAATAAGATGCAAGAAAGGTTTGTGAATAGGGGTTATAATATGGCCTTAAATGAACAAGCTAAAATTTGTGGCATGTAAGATGTCCAGAGAAGGATTATCAAACCCTATCAATTTGGAAATCAATAAAAATATTAAGTCCACACCTAAGCTAGCGACAATTTATGGTACAAACACTTTTAAAATTCGACAGGTGATTAACAAATACTTGTATATAGTGAAGTCTCACCCAGTTTTCAAACAAATTTTGGACAATTATCACTTTGGATTTAGACTGGGTAAAAATATTGGTGAATATTTTTCATGGTTTAAGAAATTTAAACAATGTAAGAAATACAGTACCAAATCGGTTATGCAGTAGCACTTTTTGTGATAACTGTGTGTATTTAGCAATATGAACTGCAAGCATTCTAGGAGTGCACTATTTAAGTATCAGCAGGAACATGCTTCTGGACACTTTTTGTTGGAATAAATGCTGTAGTGAGTGAAAGTTTGACTAATTTGTCAAAAAATAAATTGTTGGACATAAAAGAAAAGTTATGGATGTATCATAAATCTAGGAGCCATTTATAAACCTGGTGTAAATGAATACTGGTAATGTCAATCATTTCTGATAGTTGATCAATGTATCCAATTAGTTATCATTTTGGTCATTATGTTTTTGATTTTAGATGCTTAGTAGTCTGCAAGTGTGTGTAAATATTCACTTGTGCATATGCATGTATACGTTTGTATCTATATCTGTATACATTACTGTGCACATTTTTGTGGGTGTATGTACAGTATATACTAATATATGTATATCTGAATTAATCAAATATTTGCTTTTTGTATTTTGAACTACATTAGATATGGTGTTCTGAAGTACGATACTTCATATTAATGAGAGTGTACTGGTATTTTGTAGTTGCTGAACATATATCTGTGTGTGTGTGTGTGTGTGTGTGTGTATGTATGTATGTATGTATGTGTATATATATATATATATATATATATATATATATATATATATAGATAGATAGATAGATATATATATATATATATATATATATATATATAGATATAGATATACTAAATTTGTGTAAAATCTTACCATAACCATAGATGTCCTTCTCTTCCATGTTGCAGTATTCTCTACAGATAGCTTTTCCCGAACGTCCGGCTAGTATACAAAAGATTTCAGTCACTGTATGGTGCGTGGGACATCTGACATGGCCAGCAGAGCTTGGGCCATAAAAGTAACATCTGCACACACCAGATCTCAGAACTTAGCACCCCAGTTGGAACCAGTCCCAGAGAAGGTAATGCAAGTCCCTGTGCCATCCAAAAGGGGAACTGCCAGATAATAGGAGGGGTAGGTGGGAGGAAAGGAATACCGTAACATGGAAGAGAAGGATATCTATGGTTATGGTAAGATTTTACACAACTTTTCTATGTCCTTCTATTCACATTTTGCAGTATTCTGTACAGATGGGTGACTGCCAAATCTCACTGTGATGAAGGGGAAGGTGGCCTAGTAGAATTCTCCAGGAATCCATAAAATCTAGCCCAGGCAAATCCAGCCCTGCTCCTGGAAATCTGGTCTATCTTGTAATGCTTTGTGAAGGTGTGCACAGAAGACCAAGTTGCTGATTGAAGGATAGTGGAAGTGTCCAAGTCTTTCAAGAAGGCTCCAGAGGAGGCCATTGCCATGATGGAATGTGCTTTAACACTGCCTTGCAAGGGTTTCCCGTGGTGTTTGTAGCAAAAGGTAATAGCTCTGGAAATCCAGGCTGAAAATGGGTTGCTTAGATACTGCTTTTCCTAGGGCCCTGGGATGGAAAGAAATAAACAGTTGGTCTGATGTGCCTGGTTTTGTGCAGATAGAATCTGAGCTGTCTGTGCACATCCAAGGAAAGTAGAACTCTCTCACTGTCTCCTCATGGGTTGAGAAAGAAAGTGGGTAGGTGGATGGCTTGGTTCAAAGTAAGGTCATTGAACACCTTGGACATGAAGGATGGGATGGTTCTAAGGGTTACCCTATCTCTGTGGAATATGAAAAAGGGTGGAATAGCCGACTTGCAAGCCAGAAACTCTTCTAGCTAAGGTCAAGGCCACTAGTAGAACAGTCTTCCATGTGCAGTGCTTTAGGGAAGCTTTGGATGCTGGCTCGAATGGGGGATGTGTGAGCTTCTATAAAACATAGTTCAGGTCCCAAGGAGGAGGAATGGGCTTTCCTTGGTGGCCTGAGATGAAGTAAACCCTTAAGGAACAGTTTTGCAGGCAATCTGGAAGCTGGGGGGGGGGGTCCCAAATGGAGGCATGCAGAAATGGCATACAAATGGGCCTTAATGGATGAGAATGCTAACACTGTCTGCAAAAGTTCACACAGGTAAGACAGTACTAGAGGAGTCTCACTTTGCAATGGGTCCAACTGCCTTTTAAGAAACCATATGGAGAATCTTTTCCACTTGGATACGCAAGATCTCCTGGTATTGGGTTTCCTGGCCTCCTGCATGACAGTGAGCACGTCCTCATTGTAAAGGTGTCTGAAAGGGATCAGAATCCTATCACCCACAGAGTGAGGTGAAGAGACTGCAACTGTGGGTGGATTTGGGTTCCCTTGCCCTGTGTGAGAAGGTCTACTCTTAGGGATAACTTGTGGTAACTGCCCTTGGATAATTGCAGGAGGAGGGGAGAATCAATGCTATCTTGGCCAATAGGGAGTCACCAGCAAGATTTTTGGTCTATCCTTCTGGATCTTCAGCAGGACCCTCTGAACAAGAGGGAGGGGGGAATGCATACAGAAACATCCCCTTCCATGAAAATTGAAAAGGCATCTATTGTCGTTGCCAGTGGTTCTGGCAGTCTGGTGCAGAAGAAGGGAAGCTGCATTTTTATGGTGGAGGCAAACAGATCTATGTGAGGTGTACCCCATCTGTGGACCAGGTCCAGGAAGACATTCCTTTGTAGCATCCACTCATGGCCCATAGTCATGGACCTGTTGAGGGAATCTGCCTGAGAATTCTGTTGGGAAGGTATGTATACCACTTGTAGAGCAATTCCCTGACTGGTGGCTATTTCCAACATCAGGAGAGCTAGCCTGCAAAGTAAGTAAGATTTGGTTCCCACTTGCTTGTTGAGATACCACAGCACTGTGTTATTGTCTGTAAAAAGCTTTAGGGGTCCTTGATGAAGTCTGGTTTGGAAGGCCCACAGGGCCAGTAGTACTGCTCTCATTTCTCTCACATTGATGTGCTCTTTCCTTTGTGGTACTGACCACTCTCCCTGCACTTTTAGGTGCCCCAGAGTTGCTCTTCAACCGAGGTCTGAGGCATCTGTGTACATAATCTATTTTGGTTTAGAAGGTTGGAGTGGAAGACCCAGGTTCAGCTTCACCTGATTCAGCCACCAATGTATCTCCTGTTTGACACAGGGCAGGAGGGGCACCCTGTAATCTAGGGGGTGGGAATGCTGCATCCAAAAAGACCTGAGGTACCATTGCAGTTTCCCCATGTGAAGTCTTGCTAAAGGAAGCACGGGTATAGTGGAAGCCACGTATCCCAGGAGCCTGAGGTACAGCATTGCAGTCATTTCTTTGGTGTGAAGAACCAAAAGCAGATAATGTGTCAAGCTTTCCACCTTTTGAGGAGGAAGGTAGGCTTTCATGATGTCTATTTGAATCTTGCACCCCAGGAAGACCATCTTGTGTAGTTCCAGTTGAGATTTTTGGTAATTGATCTGAAACCCGAGGGACTGTAGGAGTGCAATGGTTTTGTGTAAATGTAGCAGGAGGGACTGCTTGCAGTCTGCCTGAATGAGCAGGTTGTCGAAGTATGGGAATATTTGGAACCCTTGTGTCCTGCAGAAGGCAATTACTGGTGCCAGACATTTGGTGAAGACTCTAGGTGCAGTGGAAAGCCCAAAGGGCAAGGCAGAGAACTGAAAGTGAGAGGAGGCCACTGAGAACCTCAGGTACCTCCTGACGCTGGGCCTTATGGGGATGTGGAGATGGGCATCCTTGATGTTCACGGTGGTTGTGAACCCTTGAGGGAGGAAAAGCGGTAAGATAATTGGCAATGTAAGCATACATAAAGGAAGAGCATCAGATGTGAGAGGTCTAGAACTGGCCTCCAGGGTCCGTCTTTTCTTGGAACTAGAAAAATCCAGTGGTAAAAGCCTTTCCCCATAGCAGATTGTGGGACTGGCTGGATGATTCCTTGAGACATAAGGATGTCTAGCACTGGTTTTAAGAGGGGAAGTTGTTCTTCTGGGAACTAGGGAATTCCCTTTCTCTTTGGTGGAATGATCCAGGTCATGAAGTACCTGTGTTCAATTACTGAAAGAACCCACTTGTCTGAAGTGATGAGTCTCCACACTTGGAGACAGTGAGAGCGACGTAGGGAGAGAAGAACAGGGGGAGAGGGTGGGGGATTCAATGTTAGCAGGTAGTCACACACTACTTGCCCTGTCTTGAAAGGGTGTCCTTTGGCTGGTAGACAGTGTGGCCCTAGCAGGAGTGGATTCCTTCCTGGTGTTTTTCCTAGGCCTAGAAGAGGGAGCAGGCCCTGAGTGCTTTCTGATGAACTGAGTTTTTGAAGGATACTTACTTTGAAACTTTGGAATTGGGGATACCAATAAGTGCTTTAAATCTTACATCTATTCCCCCTTTTGTTGCAAGGACCTGTACAAGTCTGCAACCTTTGCTCCAAATAGGGCTGACTTGTCCAAAGGAGCATCTACCAGCTTAGCTTTAAACTCATCTGGCAGGGGCTGAAGACGTTACCAGGAGTACCATCTTAGGGCAGATTCTAATGCTGCTGACCTGGCTGAGGCCTCGGCAGCATTACAGCTGCACTTGATAGAGTGCCTGACAACCTGTGAAGTCAGGGAAACAAGGGAGGACAGTTAAACTTTGGCTGCTGAGTTTGGTAAGTCACACAGTTGCTTGGAAGTGTTCTCCAAAAGGGTTAAAGCATACTTAGACATTTGTGCCTGGTAACTGATTGCTCTGAAAGCTATCTCCGTCCCCATACACTCCATGGTTTTGCTGTCCTTGTCAACAGGCAGGAGGGTAGTAGAGGGCAGTAGTTTTACAACCTTGTCAATGGAGATAGAAATGGTGGTTGGGTCTGCAGCTGGGCATTTTACTAGAAATTTTGCTGGCTCAGGAACTTTATAAAACCTATCAGGTCTGCATGGAGCTGGGGGTTGGGAGTCTGGGTTCAAGGATGCTGCAAGAAATGCAGCCAGAAAAGCTGCACGAATGGGAGGAACAGCAGTAGGGACTGGGGAGTTTATCTGGATGAGG